>NC_053493.1:245759437-246014437 GCF_905171775.1 Rana temporaria | reverse complement strand
CCAGTGTGAAAGGGGTCTAAGAAAGGAAATGGAAGGAAAAGGTAAGTGAACCAACAATGCACTAGCTTAAAGGAACCTATTTAGAAAATAAAAAATGAACCTTTACAACCCCTTTAACGTTTTTGGTTTCTTTTGGCAGATTTAGGGCCATATTTTCGGTACCTGGGAGCCATTGGTGTTACATATAACCGTCTCTACAAATCAATTACAAGATAGGGCTTTCCGCAGTCAGTCATAAACATGCATACGGGCGTACACTCTTGGACACAATCTTAGCTGTAAATGTAATTTAATGATTCAATGCAATCAGTAGATGTTGTAATATAGCCAAGGTATAAAGAGTGATGCTAGACCCTTCCAATCTACACGTTATAGACGAGAGAGCTAGCATGTCAGTTCTCTGCTGCTGTAGACCTACCATATATAGAACATTTGCTGGCTAGAATGGAGTGTCGGCCTATCCAGTGACACAAGCATTCCTTGGCTTGTGTGCGACATACAGCTTTCTCCGTGCTGCATGGCCACACCTGCCAAAGCACATGGGCAGCAAGGAATGAAATCACAAGTAAAAGTCTACTTGTATATTTATCCTTCACCAACACCGAGACCGTCAGCGTTGCAACCAGTTTCTCATCTGCCGTTCTCTTATTACAAATCACATGCGGCTTCCAAAAGTTGGAAAGCACATGATGCTGGTACTGGATCCTATTTTCTATTGCAGATGAATGATGCTTTTTGGATCTTTCCACACGGATCTTCCAGATACATTGCTCCGATTTCTGAGAGCGAGTTTGAAAGTTAAACAAAAAAAAAATGTTGGTTTCAAAAAAACAACTGATGACATTCAGGTGAATATTAAAGGTCACATGAAAGCGCTGCGTAAACTGTTGGCGGTATATAAATCCTGAATAATAATAATATAATAATAATAATAAGACTACAAAATGAAAAGATGCGCTTCCAGCCATATGTTAGGACCACAATAAAGTGATTCTAAAGGCTTAAAGTGATTGTAAAGTCTTGTTTTTATTTTTAAATATTATACGTACCTGCTCTATGCAGTTGGTTTTACTCAGAGCAGCCCGGATCCTCCTCTTTTTGGGTTCCTCTTTGCTGCTCCTGGCCCCTCCCTCCTTTTGAGTGCCCCCACAGTAAGCAGCTTTCTATGGGGGGCACCCAAGCCGAGCTGCAGCTTTGTGTGTCTATTCAGACCTGGAGCTGTCGTTCAGCCCTGCCCCCTCTCTCCCCTGATTGGCTAACTTTGACAGCCATGGGAGCCAATGTGGACAGAGAGAGGGCTCAGGTAAGTATTAGGGGGTGCTGGGCAGGCTGCTACACACAGAAGGCTTTTTATCTTCATGCATGAAGATAAAAAAAAAAAAAAAAACTTCTGTCTTTCCAACTCCTTTAAAGGATTTTTACTTTAAAGCGGATGTTCCGCCAAAAAAAAATATTAAAAGCCAGCAGCTACAAATACTGCAGCTGCTGACTTTTAATATTAGGACACTTACCTGTCCTGGAGTCCAGCGGCGTCCGCAGCAGATGACGAGCGATCGCTCGTCACCCTGCTGCTCCCCCCTCCATCCACGCTGAGGGAACCAGGAAGTGAAGCGCTGCGGCTTCACTGCCCGGTTCCCTACGGCGCATGCTCGAGTCGTGCCGCGCCCGCCGATTGGCTCCCGCTGTGTGCTGGGAGCCGAGTGTTCCCAGCACACAACCGGGGGGGGGGGGGCGACGGGATGTAACGCAATGCCCGTCTTTTGCCCGTGAATGCCGGGCCGGAAGTGGGTGCAAATACCTGTCTTTAGACAGGTATCTGCACTCCCCTCCCCCTGAAAGGTGTCAAATGTGACACCGGAGGGGGGAGGGTTCCGATCAGCGGGACTTCACTTTAGGGTGGAGAACCGCTTTAATGCATTTTCTGCTGCAGGATCCCATCAGCCCCCCTCCCGCTTATACTTACCTGAGACCGATCCCAATCCAACACTGTGCCCGAGAGCAGAGGCTCTCTCCTTTCTCTCCTTCCTGACTTTAAAGTGGTTGTAAATCTCAGACATGAAATATGAACAAAACATCTCTCCATAGTGTTTCCTTGTCTCAATTAAGAGCACTGTCGTCGTCTGCTGCCTTGTTCCTCCGCTTTAACAATGTGTCACTTTTGACAAGTTTTCCTGACACAAAAAAAAAAAAAAGGTGACAGGGGAGGGATCTCAAGCTGATTGACAGCCTGATTTTTGTTGTAAAGGAGGGCGTGTGCCTTCCCTCCAATCATCTCTCCTCACTGATGTAACATCAGCTCCCCATCCCCTTCTTTTGTAAATTCTGCATGGATGTAGGAGAAATACAGCTGTAGATAAATAAGTACAACTTGAGTAGGAGGATTTGTTTTACCTCGGTGTATCACCTGAGGCCAGTCACTTCACTGGGTATATGTAAAGGTTAACTACTTTAAGCTAGCCATACATGGCTCATTGTCGCTCGTTCAGCTGAGCTAATAATATAAAATTACTTTGCCCCATTTATCCAGCATGGATGGAGGAATCTCCGCTGCCGGCTTGTGTATGCAAAAGTCCAAACACCCTGAATATACCAGGCGCCAAACAAGTGATCCTACATCTGATAAGATGAAGTCATTGTTTGGCTGGTAAGTTTTTCACCTGGCTCAGCCGATATTAAAGTGGACTCTCGTCAAGCGGGGAGGACGCCAATGGAGCTACCGGTATTCATGGCTCAACTTTCCTGCTGAATCATCCAAAATCGGAAAACCAAGCCAAAACTAGCCAAAACCTAAATTCAGTATCAGGATACCAATATTAGTTTAAAGTCTAATCAAACATGGTAAACACAAGTTTGAAGCCAAAAGCGGTCACGGCCAGGTGCCCACACTATGAATGGAGGCGTCGGAGAGAGGGGGGAGAGGAGCGGAGCGGAGCTCCGAGCGGCCGTGTCGCTGGATTGTGGAGCAGGTGAGTGTCTGTTTATTAAAAGTCAGCAGCTACACTTTTTGTAGCTGCTGACTTAATAAACTAAAAAAAAAGTCTGGAACTCCCCTTTAAGTTCAGAGCTCTGTTGGTCACTGTGGAACACTACACCCCTCTACTGGCCTTGGGTAGTCACTTTTAGGACAAATGTCCTGCTTTCAGGAGCAAAAATTGTTTCTGGGTTTAGCCAGAATTTAAAGTGTTTGGTACCCCACCACTTCATATTCCTGATATGCGCCTGCCGTAACATGTACCGTATTTAATCGGCGTATAACACGCACCCTAACTTTAAGAGGGAAGTTTCAGGAAAAAAACTTTTCACATAATACGCAGGCACAGTTTACCCTCTATTTTCAGGGTAAAAAGGTGAGTGTTATACGCCAATAAATACAGTATTTGTATGAGAAAGTATGCTGTTCTCTTTGTATTGCTTCCTTTGTGTGAAATCCCTGGTGTTCCTGCCAGTCCCTCTGTTTTCCTATTAAAAACTGACCACACTAAGCAGGATTGCACAATGTGGTCAGTTCTGTAGCTATGCTGGGAACTCAGTGTATTCTCCTCCAATGATCAGACTACTCCTGACACGCCCCCCACTGCACAGCCATACACTGGCAAGCTCAGTTTGCAGCTGCTTCTCCTCCCCCAAGCTCTTATGCAGCTGAGAACAGAGGGAATGTGATCATTTATTAAAAAAAACAAACAAACAAACAAACAAAAAAAAAAACGTATTTTTTATCTATACACAAATGTTAATTTTAAACTGAATGGGTTGTTTTACAAGGTGATCGCTTACAATCACTACGTTTTCAATTGAAAAAAGTTAGGGCCAGATTCACGTACAATTGCGCCTGGGAAACTTAAGCCATTTAAGTTACACCGCCGTAAGTTTTCAGGCTTAGTGCTCGATCCACAAAGCACTTACCTGGAAACTTGCCGCGGTGTATCGTAAATGCGTCCGGCGCAAGGCGGGCCAAATCGAATGGGCGGCTAACATTTAAATTAGGCGCGCGCCCGCGCCGGACCTACTGCGCATGCTCCGTTTCCTAACTCCACCGCGCTTTGCGCGAAGTGACGTCATTTTTTCGAACGGCAACGCGCGTAGCGTACGTCCGTATTCCCGGACGGCTTACGCAAACGACGTTAAATTTTGAATTTCGACACGGGAACGACGGCCATACTTTAGACAGCAATACGCTTGCTGACTAACGTTAGGGCACCAAAAACGACGACTAACTTTGCGACGGGAAACTATACTAGCTGCGACGTAGCGAACGCGAAAAACCGTCGTGGATCGCCGTAACTGCTAATTTGCATACCCGACGCTGGTTTACGACGCAAACTCCCCCCAGCGGATCTTAGGGATATCTATGCGTAAACTGATTCTATGAATCAGTCGCATAGATAGAAACAGAGATACGACGGCGTATCAGGAGATACGCCGTCGTATCTCTTTTGTGAATCTGGCCCTTAATTCTTACCACAATTTTTTATTTATTTTTTTGAATCGAGAAAAATACCTCAAACTCATATGAAGTACCCCTTTCAGATACAGAAAGCACCGATTAGGAGCCTTTGCCCTATTGGCGCTTGTTGTGGGATACAGGTTTTGTACCTAAAGTAGCACAGTTCTTGTTCACAACGATGGAAACATCCTCTTGTATCTGGGCAGTCAATTTCCATCCCTTTAGTGCAATAGTACCACAGCCAACCGTACCATATAGAACTAGAAAGGGGTACCAAGAAACAAATCTGGATAATGATTGCAAGCCTAGGACAGGATGATCCGCACACGTTCATTTATGCCACCGGTTTTATTTTACTCAAGGGTACACAGCTGCTGAATATGTCAGCACTTTACAAGATCGGAATATTTCGATTCCAATCTCACTTGTGCATGGAAAAGGGTCTCAAACATTTCTATTAGTAAAAGTAATGTGCCATGAGTTCTTTGTGATCAATTTCTAAATCATCCACCCCTGGAAGGTAACACTGGAAAGCCAGCATTCCACAGCTAAGGTATTTGCAAGCAAGCCACAAATAGGAGATGGCCTACAGACCTGAAATAAGAGTGCCTAGCAACCAGAAAAAAAAAGACGACCATAAGCATGTACAAAGTTCTCAGGATGCTGCTGAGAAAAACTTTCTGCCACCAACGTGAGCAGAGAAGGCATACAATCAGCTGGCTCACAGTCCACCATACATTGTGCAACCATCTTCACACCTATTAAAATGTGATACACAATGCAAGAATAGCTTATTGAAAGGAAAATGGTCACAGATTTGACAGGTTGGGAAATCCTTGTATGCAATAACCATATCCAGCACTTGCAAGCACTCCATCATTTCTCAGCTAATCCCTTGGCTCAGATGCATCGTTTACAATACTGGGTCACATATCACCAGACTAAAACCTGGTACACACGATCGGATTTTCAGCGGACAAAGCGTAGGACTTTTGTCCGAAGGGCGTTGGCCAGGAACTTGTATTGCATACAAAACGACACACAATTGTCGGCCAACAAACACGAATGTAGTGGCGTACTATGTCATTTTCAGCTCTTTAGCGCCACCCTTTGGGCACCTTCTGCAAATGTGTTTGGTGAGCATTGCTTCCGAGCATGTCCATGGAAAATCCAACAACAATTGTCCGATGGAGCGTACAAAAACGGTCGGATTTTCTGCCAACAGCTTGTCATCACACAATTCCCGTTGGAAAAATCTGATCGTGTGTACGAGGCTTCACATGCACAAAGTATCATATAGAATTAGAATACTCTACTGCGAAACTCCTCTATAGTCCAAGCTGACAGCATGCTAAACCAGTTCTCAATCAGGGTTAACTCAGGGGTTTATAAGGGTTCCTTGAGCAATTAATAACTTCTGCCTCTCAGATAAGTAACCAAGGACACAAATGATCTTTTCAACCATCTAAGAGGGAACTTCTCAAATGACCACAAATTTAAGAAACGTTCATCCCAGTGACCATCCCACTAATGTACAGACACAGTACTGTCCATACATTAATTGTTAGCATGTATTCCCTGAGCCTAGAAAATTGAATACTTACCTTTCCTGGTGCCTATGCATGGCATGGTTGGTTGCTTCGCCCATATCCAACTCACATGACCAATACAACTCTATTTATGGCTCTCTTAGGCTGCATTCACACCTTTGCGTAGGCGATATGCCGCCCGAAATAAAGGGCCCGGGACTTGTTTTGCGCTTCAGGCGTTTGGCGTGGAGATGTGAACCATCTCCATAGCCGACAATGTAAAATCCCCCCTCCAGCGTATTGCAGGCTGCTGCGGCGTCGCGCTTCAGGCGTATATACGCCTAGGTGTGAATGGGCTCTTAGTTTGCAATGAGCCGTCTGTCTATGTCTATGCGTTTTTGTTGCTATTTAACATGGTTTCCTATGGGACAGGTTCACATCTATGCTTTTTTTCAGCCACTGCAATTTTGGAAAGGTTCGGGGACCTTTTTTAAACTTTTTGTTTGCTTTTATGGCTCAATAGACTTTAATGGAGAAGCTGCAGAAAAGTATATAGTGCTGCGATTTGCGGATTTTAATCTGCCCAACAACAAATTAGGCAAAAAAAAAAAAAAAAACACAAATCGTTGTGTGCAAAAACGCACTGCAGAAACGACCAAAAACAAACTGCATAGGTGTAAACTGAGTCGTACAGAGAAAAGTGTCCAATCAGCAGGCCTAGAAAAGGTCATGTATGTTTGTTTATCTGCTTTGGTGCATTGTCAGTCCATTCATAATGAAGGCACTGCCTTAACACAACCATGTTAACATATGTCATAACAAAATGTCATCACATGTGTATTAAAGCACCACAACAACACTTTAGCGCTAAAGGGTGCCTAAATTTAGAGAAAAATAGGGTCACTTACATGGCACAGAAAACGAACAGGGAAGCCTGGATCACAAGACCGGCTAAACAAGTAAAACCGTTTTACATTTCAACTGTAAATTTAGTTAATAATAAATATAAACTCATCTTATAATTTCAGCTGTAAATTTAGCCGTCTACCTGGAGTTCACGTTTAATAATAATAATAATATACACTTATCCTCGAAGGTAATCTGCATGCATTTTCCGAGCAGTTTTAATACTTATTAGGCCTAGGACACCTTATTATATATTTATAGGTTGTTCACACGTGGGAGAGAGAAAGAGACAGGTGTTGAGCATCCAGCGGGCGAAGAGCTGGCGTCTTACACAAAACCCTTTAACACTGGGCAGAAACAAGCTGACAAATCCAGTTGGGATGCAGTTAGTGCAGAGCAGTGTGGGATGCTGGGCAGGCTAAATCTAACAGTTGTGCACACACTAACAAATGGTCCATTCATGAGGTAAAAAAAAGTATGTATGGAGGGTTCTAATTCTACAGTCAAATGGAGGGTTACTGTCTCCTCTCCCTCCCACACAGCAGGGTGAGCAGGATGAAGCGTGAAGAACCATACTGTACACTTATCTTTGTCATCTGAGTGCCTTTTTACGGTTTTCTCTCTATTGAAACAACGGCCACAAAATAAAAAAAAACTTTGAATGAAATCGGAGTAAAATTACTTTTAGTATCTTCTGCCTTGTACAATGCATAAAATAAAGAAAGTCCTTTCAAAACAGGTGACACAATGGCCAAAAGAACACCATAGAACAGAAGGATGTAGAAGACTACCTCAGAAGTTATAAAAAAAAGGAAGTTAAAAATGTCTAGGTGAACTGGCCCAGAGTATCTTCAGAGAGAAAGAATTTTAGAGCAATAAAAATTCTCCAGCTGACCACTGATGCGTCGTACACACGACCAGTTTTCCCGTTGACAGCCATGACAGCCATGACAGCTTTTGGCTGGGAAAACTGGCCGTGTGTATGCTCCATGGCAGTTTTCCCGACAGGAAAACAGGCGGGAAAAATAAGAACATGCTCTCTTTTTTTCTGCCACGATTCCTGTAGGTT
Source organism: Rana temporaria (assembly GCF_905171775.1). NCBI lineage: Eukaryota > Metazoa > Chordata > Amphibia > Anura > Ranidae > Rana > Rana temporaria. The sequence continues at coordinate 246,006,489 of NC_053493.1, read as the reverse complement.
CTCGGCTTTCCTGGCGGTACAAAATTCCGACAGGAAACCCGTACGTGTGTACGAGGCATTAGGCTGCATTCACACCTGAGCGTTTTCAGCTCATAAAACACTCATCTCAAAAGTTCCAAAATGGCCAACAAGCAAAATCCCATTCATTCAAATGGCCCCTGTTCACATCTGAGCATTCTGGCACCTAAATCAAAACGCCTGAAGCTCAAAAAAAGTACACAAGCTTCTTGTTAGGCAGATTACAGGCATTTTACTGTTTTTTTTTACATTGGTGACCTTTGGACCTCAAAACGCATGTACAAAAACGTCAGAAAACGCCCTAAAAACGATATGCTCAGGTGTGAATGCAGCCAATATGGCTTATCCACTAAACTATTGCACACTGCTTTAACCCACACCAAACAATCAGAAATCTATCAATCAGACCCAACTATAGTAATTTTAAACTTGATGGGTTGCTAGGGGTTATTGCAACAGTGAGCAAGCCTATATGTACTGTATATTATAACCAATTTAAAGTAATTCTGTCATACAAGAAATATGGGGATATCCACTGCTGACCTCCTATACTTGCTAGTCACCCAACTGTTAGGTCCCTTTGATCCTCTGCCGAGTCAGATCAGGACAGAATTGTATGTCAAGTATGCAACATCCGTGTCACCTCAACTTGTGATGAAGTAAAAAGTGAACTCACCCTATCCCTATAGGTGTGTGGCTGTAAGCAGATGTGCATCCACTTAGATCTGCCCACATTGGTCAGGTAAGTAAAAGCAGACCCGGAAACAAATATTTTCCGTTCCATTTGTCGTACCTGAACAGACTTCGATGGCAATCATTTTTCACCCATCACAAGATGAAGTCATAATACACATGGATATCACGTATACAAGACCCCTTTCTGCTCTGATACAACTCAGCAGGGGATCAGTCTAGCATCCCCCGTACAGACGGAACAGAAGGCGCCCATGTGAAAGAGGCCTAAGCCTGCCTTCACACTGACGTGTTTTTGCTTGGTTTTACTATGCTAAAAACGCATAAAAAAAAAAATAATAATAATAAAAAAAAAAAAAACGCACAGACATTGTGTTTTTGGTGCATTTTTGGAGTTACATGTCCATATTTTACAGGTGCATGTTGGGAATCAGGATCCCAGGAAACGCATATGCATTTTTTTCAACGGAGCAGTGTGAAAGCAGCCTTTCACTGCTCTCCGCTTTCATGCAAGTATTCACAGGTCAAAAACGGACTGACAGAACACACATGTGAAAGGGACCCTATGCTGACCCAATACTTTCTAAAGCCTCTTACACACGGTACGAATGTTGGCCAACCGAGCGTCAGATTTTTGTCAAAAGGGCGTGTGCCAGGATCTTGTCATGCATACTAACGTTACACAATTGTCGTGCCACAAACACGAACATAGTGACGTAATATGCAGAATTTTAGCTCTTGAGCATGCGTGTTTGCACTTTCGACTTTTGTGTGACGGATTTGTGCACTGACCATACAAAAATCAGACGTGCAGCAGCATCTCAACTGTAGGCACTCGTCTGTGACAGCTTGGGGCATCATAGCCAGGTGCCCACTGCGCTTGCGAGAGTAGTGCTGAACGGTTTGAAAGGTCCAACAGTCCAACAGTCCCAGAAGATTGCAGGGAGGAAGGGAGAGAGAACTCCCGCTTGGATCACCTAAGTCATCCGAGCAGAAGTGGGAGCGGGTACTTGACAAAACTAGGTTCCCTGCTCCCTCTGCCCCCCCCACCCCAAAAGAAATGACATGCCAAATGTGGCAGAGGAAGAGTATTTAAAAGAGAATTTTTATTTTTATTCATGCATACCTCGGCGGATGCAGTATCGGTCCAATGCTTCATCTGTCACCCACCGGCTCCAAGACTATGAACCGAGCGATCAAACAATGCCGATCGCTCAGTTCTCAGAGCTCCCTGCTCTGCCCCTCCCCGTGCTCACTGGAGTGCTGAGCTGTGGATGCGCGGGAGCGACCGACTCAGGCACTCATCAGCTCCCTGAGAGGCTGAGCCAGGTGCCGCTCCAGGCATGTGTGTGCATCCTGACTTCATCGTCGCAATCTTTTCCCAGCCTGGACCGGCTCTGTGACGTCAGCCAACATCGGGTCACAGGAGTGCAGAACAAAACTGCACTCATGTATTCCGCAGGACAAGCCAAATGAGCAGTCGCTGTACTTCTCCTTTTGGGTGGAGCTCCACTTTAAAGCATGCAGCATGGGCCCAGCAGGGTACCTCAGGGGTAAGAGGTAAAAATCTCCTTACAATGCTTGTCGAGAATTAGAGATTGCAGAAACAGCATCCACTTCTGACAAGATCTACATACAATAAACTATATAAAAACTTTAAAAACACATTTTCTAGACAAGAATCCTTTGCACGTTGTTCTTTGGTAACATCAGCATCATTATACAAGAGATAAAGTTATCTTCACCTCTTAGTAGTGAATCAGCACAATACTCTGGCCACCCTAGTTAAATATTTGCATGTGTCTCAACAGTCAGATACCAAGTATGCAGCTAAAAAGAGGCAATGTTATTTTTTTTATTTTTTTACTGTTATGGTGACAATAATGACTTGCGGCATGAATGTGAAATTGTTTTCACTGTAGAGAAATTCAGTGACTAAATGGAAAGAACGTTGAAAAAAAAAAAAAAAAACGACATGTTATGGCTTAAAACCGTACATCTCTGCAGACCTGCTATTGCAAAACCCTCTCGGTGCTAATCTCTCTCCCTTCCCTGCTACAAATCTCCAGGCAAGAGGATGCAGGCCAAAGTACAAGGCAAGAACATTGGCCAACTGTTGCTGCAGCCGCTCTCCTCCTCCTCCTTTCAGAGTGTGGCCCTCTACGGGCCAATCGCAGCGCTGCCAGCAGGTGTCCCGCCCTGTAGAGCTGCTCTGACTGACAGCGGTGCTGTGCTGAGCAGAAGGTAAAATCCATCAGTGAAGGGGAGAACAGTGCCTGTAGTCTTGTCACTCTCAATGTATAACACATCTGTGCTTTATCTTCCTTATCGCACTTTGCTGCTGAGAAAATACAGGAAGGCCCAGTATATAAATAGACAAGATCCTCTACAACTGCTAGAAAAACAGGTGAAATACTAAAGTTGGATGAGAATTAGGAGACTTGTACAATCATTGGCAGTCATCAGAAATACAATAAATAATTGATTCACAGTGTAATAAATAATAAAAAATAAAATGTAATAAATGTAATGTAATAATGTTTAAGCTTTTTTTTTGAGTTTCGGCAAAGATACTTGTAAAAAGGGTTTTATTTTTAGTGTGTGTATATATATATATATATATATATATATATATATATATATGTGTGTGTGTGTGTGTGTGTGTGTGTGTGTGTACGTACACACACACACACACACACACACACACACACTAAAAATAAAACCCTTTTACAAGTATCTTTGCCGAAACAAAAAAAAAAAGGAGCTAAAAAAGAAAAAAAAAGAAAAATGCATGCCTCTCATCCTTTTGACCTTGGACTCATTTGCTCAGATCTCAGGCTTTCCATACACTCTCTTTGCTAACCATTTAGCTCACTGCGAGCTCTGATAATAATGGTTAATGTTTACTGAAACCTGCACATGAACTGTACTAAACGTGATAGCAGAACTTTGCCTCTGAAAGAATCCATGATGTCCACTCACCAAACCCGCATATACTCATCTCCAGAGGTCACAGATGAAGGATATAGAGTAACAGTGACCCCCCATATCATGTTTACACATAGAAAGATTTATCTTTCAGCATATATACAATTCTTTCTTGTAGTGCTGCATTTAGAATTAAATGTTTTTTTTTAGTTATTTATTTTTAATATTTTAGGAATAAATTCGGTCCATAAAAAGGTCTTTTCTCATGGGCTATGCCTACTGCTTTCAGCAAAAGACCCAAGAACAATTAAATACTTTCAATAAATAAAAATAAACAAAAAATAAAATAAAAAATAAAAGACCTAAAGAACAGATTACCTGATGAATGAACAGAATAGGTGGAGGAATCCTTTGACATCAGTGCCCATTCCATTTTTTTTTTGGGCATTTTACAACGGGACCTTAGCAGACCCATGTTTGATCTATGGGCAGCTGTAGAAAAAAAAAAAAAACGAGCTTGCAATCATTTACTACCCCCCTGGTCTGTCACGTGAAGGTCTGTAAAAACAGCAAAAGGACGCAAGTCTTTTCAGTTTTTTTCTTATCCGGACCTGGACAGACTCAGAGGTAATCAGAAGTAAACGGACACACGTATGTTTATATCTGCCTGCCCATTGACTTCCAAAAGTTCTGAAACAAAATCAACAAGCGGACCTGATGAGAAAGTCCATGTGAAAAGACACTGCAGAGAAACGTATCCACTGAGCCTTTAGTCTTGGGGTACACTGGTGTGATGCGGGAATCTGCGCGATTTTTGTTCCCGCATCGCATCTGACTCATTGGCAGTTCACACAGACATCTGCGAACACCCAAAACGGTTCACAGAACGCATTTCGAAATGTGCAAATCGGATCACACGGATCTGAACATCCATGCCATCCGATTCCAGTGCAGACCAAAATAAAAAAGGGTCCTGCACCATTTTGGTGCGAATGCAATGCGATTTCAGCCATACAAACTGTATGACTGAATTTGCATGGCACAGACATCGCATGCGATGTGCACAGCAATGCGGTGCAAATCAAATGCGATTTCTGGCATCGTCTAAGTGTGAACTCAACCTTAATCTCAGAATACTAATCATGGCCCATACATGCTTTGATAAAATGATTGATTTTTTTTTCTCCCCCCAATTGATGTCTTCCGATAGGAATAATCAATCTTTAGCCAACAACCCATTCAAAACAATATTACACACATGGTTTGGTGCATTTTGAGCGATAGTTGGAACATACGTACGTTGGTTATTTACTGCATCTCCATTTTACCATAGATTTTCATAACCTGATGGATAAAAATCCAATCAAATTTATGAACAAGGCATTTCATTGCTGCCAATCGAAAGCGATCTGCCCTGGCTGAGCCACTGATCTGATCCAAGTCGAGTCTTAATCGATCAGAAGGGAAGTTGATGGTTTGGTTTAAATTGCACATCAACTGGATTAAAAAACAAAAACAACGTTTGTAAGGCCACCAGAAGTGCCGATTCACACTACTGCGACTTGGGATCCGACTTGTGTCACCCCAAGTCACGCGACATGAGAAATTCAATTGAAGTGAATAAGAGCCGTCTTAATGTACACTACTGAAGTCGCTCCGACTTCAGAAAAGGTTCCTGTACTACTTCAAGGAGACTTCTAGGCAACTTGCACCCATAGATTTCAATGGAAGTTGCCTCCAAGTCGGATCTATATCTTAACTGAAACAACTTTACAGGAAAAGAAAATAGTTTTCTCAGGCAAACCCCTCCCTCCCACAGAGCTGATTATTCTGTGATTGGCCACAGCCAAAGTCGCCTGTCCTGGAGGCAACGTTAAGTTGCGTTGTAAGTTGCTCCAAGTCGCGCTGAAGACGCCTTGCAAAATCGCGCTGTAAGTCGGGTTGCCCCTGTGTGAATCGGCACTTAGTGTGCCCAGAGAAATATGATAGCCATCTTTAGAAACAAACAATTGCTTGTCAATTATTTACTTAGATAAAAAAAATATTGTATCAACACCAGTGCTCTTTTCACAACACGGTGTTGAGTTGGATTGCTTAAAAATGCAGACGGTCATTAAAGTGTCATTTTGCAGCACTCAAAACAAAAAAATAAAAAAACCACAAAACAAACAAACAAAACAAAACAAAACAAAACCCACACAAAAAAAAACCACAATAAAATGAAAACAAAACAAAAAACAAACAAACAAACACTGCATCGCCCCTATGGGCAGGTATGAATGAGCCCCAAAGGAAGTATTAAAGGGGTTTTAAAAAGGTACAATTTTCTTCCCTAAATAGCTTCCTTTACCTTAGTGAAGTCCTCCTTCACTTACCTCATCCTTCGATTTTGCTTTTAAATGTCCTTACTTCTTCTGAGAAATCCTCACTTCCTGTTATTCTGTCTGTAACTATACACTGTAATGCGAGGCTTTCTCCCTGGTGTGGAGTGTCGTGCTCTCCCCCTCCCTTGGACTACATGTGATTTAGGACGCTCTCTACATTGCAGAAAGGAGCTGTGCGTTAGTGGGCGTCCTGACTCTCCCGTAGTCCAAGGGAGGGGGCGAGCACGACACTCCACAACAGGGAGAAAGCCTCACATTACTGTGTGGAGTTACAGACAGAAGAACAGGAAGTGAGCATTTCTCAGAAGAAATAAAAACATTTAAAAGCAAAATGGAAGGATGAGGTAAGTGAAGGAGGACTGCACTGAGGTAAAGGAAGCTATTTAGGAAAAAAAATTGTACCTTTACAACCCCTTTAAAAGAGAAGTGTGGGAAATTAAAAAATAAACCTACATATTCACCTAGATGGCTGCAGCATCAATCCAATGCTGTAGTTGTCCCCCGAGAATGGAGCGATCAGTTTTCGGGTCTGCTCTGAGCACAGAGCGGTGACTGTCATTTACCGCTGTGTGTTCCACCCCTCCAGTGCTCACTGGAACGCCAAACTGTTGTTGGGCATCTGGGCGGATCCTGACATCATTGTCCGGATCCCTAAGGAGTCTGGACTGGCTCTGTGACATCAGCCAACAGAGGACTTTAGCCCACTGTTGGCTGAATCTGGGTCAAAGGAGTGCAGAACTAAGTGCATTCCTGTGATCCACAGGGGAAGCTTTTGGTCATACTTCTCCTTTAAATGTTTACATAATAATCATTTTCAGGAAACTTTAATCACAAATCTAACCTAAAAGGTGTATATACCAGCATGATCTGCGTCCAAATCTTATCATGATTATAAACTTGTGAAAGCAAACAGGGTTGTAATAATAGAATCCAGTCTGTTTCATCAGAAAAGCATGCCAAGCAATCGTACAAATACAAACCAGACAAAATGCTTCATTTTTCTACACACAAGAGTGAAAAAAGAAGAAAAGTCTTCACCTTCCCCCAACAGCGAGATGCTTGTGAGGTGTACAAAGGTAAGGTTTAGTGTGTGCTATCAGAGGTGAACAGCAGCAATAGAGCCGCAGTCCCCTTGGAAACGCGCTGCACCCTCTGTTTGATGAGCAAACAATGGTACCTTTTGAGCCAGTACCAAGCAGGCAGGGCAAGGGGCAGCCAAACAGTCATGGAACTTACAGGAGTTGATAAAGCACATGAATTCACTCACAGGTCACAAAGAAAAAAAAAAAAGAAAATTCAAGCATGACAATAGAAAGCGAGACTTCATTTCACAGCACCAGCTCATCAACATTTGGATACAGAACAACCACCACACACGGCTTGTATTCTCACTCGGGTTATTTAGCTGAAGGACCATTGAAAGACCCTTCATCAAAAAAAAAAAAAAAACACTGTAAAAAGATGGCCATTTACAAGTGAATTCGCACATCCTCATCCTCGCTTTAAGCTGTAAACAATTTATCACTACCTCAAGCAAGCAGTAAAACAAGGTGCGTCTTCTCATCCCCTCGTCCATTAAAAGGCACAGTCAAACATTGAAAAAAAAAGAAGTACAGAGTTTCTTGGCCTTGGGGAGTGGCAGAATATACAGTGAATCGAAGGAATCTCGGAGCAGCAGATACATGCTCAAACATGGCCTAGCCTGGGTAACAAACAGATAACTGATGCTACAGAATTCTTAGCAGAGAAGCACATTTAAGGCACGCATATCAAAAGATGTTGTAGAAGACCAAATCTGCGGTTAGTTTCTCTGAATGAGCCCTAAAGAATAGCTGCATCACGTGTGCGCGTGTGTGTGACAACAGATAGCGTTCAATAAAGGTGAAAAACAAACCGCAACCATAGTACAATTTTATTTAAGGATTGCCTTCCCCATCTGACACCAACCAGGTAAAACCCTACTTCTTATTCTCTAAAAACACTAAAAGCTTTATTGTGCAAAAAATAAAAACATCAAAAATTGAGGTGCATGGTGCAACGGGAGATGCCATCCCGATAGATAAACCTGCATAGTGATTGAGCAGCCTCTATTTTACTTGATGAAGGCCCCTTGAACCTCCCTTTTATGGAAAGGGAGCCTTGACTGCGGGAAGCATGGCATCACTGTGGGGGTGAACCTCTAAAGCCGTCCATTTATGGAGCGATTTTCTTTTCTGCAACCACGGGTTGCAGGAAAGAAAAAACGCTCGATACCCCATCAATACCGACTGTGGGAATCCCTCCCATGGAGCCATTATGTTCTCCCAGCAGTTGGGCGAGGGTAATTACCCTCGCCATGAGAACACATCGATTACCATACCCGCTAGCAATAATCGCATTTAAAATCCAAGAGGCTGGTTGTACCCAAGTTGATCGATCAAATTGGGTACATTCAGCCTGCCCATACATGGTTTCGAATCTTGTTCGGTCCCTGCTGAACTGGCCGAGATTCTAATTGTCTATAGCCAGATTAACGCAGGGAGGTTAAGTGGCTCCGTTAGGATTGGCTACAAAGACCCAAGGTGACCGGGTGAAGCCTGAACTCTAGGGAAAGACTACGCTGGAGCACATTCCATTGCTCTGAGGAGATTCAGCTGTCACAAGAGTTGCCCACCCATCTGCCTCTTGTGATGTTTTGTCACAGCTTTAATGGCGGTTTTGACCTTCCCAGCAATTGATGTTGCTGTATGGGCTTTGCCCTCAAGTTAAATTCAGTCTAATGCCTGTCTGGCACTGATGGCAAGGACAGGCCACTTATGTTAGTTTATGTTTTACGGGTGCTCACAATATCATTGTGACCGGCATCGTGGGTTGGCTACATTTGGAATGTTCAATAAAGCCGTGGTCTTGCCTTATTGCCAACGTAATCAGCTTATGTATTTTTTGGGGGGTTTATTCGTTGGTGATAAATGAGCATATGCCAAAGACATGCTGGTAGGTTAATTGGATCCTGTCTAAATTGGCCCTAGGATGAATAGGAGTTAGGGACTTTAGATTGAAAGCTCCTTGAGGGTAGGGACTGATGTGAATGTATATATATGTGTGTGTGTGTGTGTGTGTGTGTGTGTGTGTGTGTGTGTGTGTGTGTGTGTGTGTGTGTGTGTGTGTAGCGCTGCGTAAATTGACAGTAACTGAAATAGTAGTAATAATAATAAAAATAATAATAATAATAATAATAATAATAATAAGCTTCTCCTCAGCAGTCATGCCTCGAAGAGTCAGGAGGTATGTCTTAACCCACCACCAGTGTAGAGTACTGTGGGGGCTTGAAGAGGAGAGCTGTTATTGAGCTGGGAGATAAAGATCCTGAAGCCTGAATGGTTAAGATAAGTAACCATATCTGTTGGTGCATGACCTGGATAAAGTAAACCTTTCCCAAACCTGTGAAATTCAAAGTAAGCACATGATGAAAAATTACGTAAGCACGGGTTCCCCTTTGTGAAAGAAGCATCAGCATGTCAAACAGATTAGTAGATCTGTAAATATATATAAGCTGGCCAATAAAAAGTACCAATAGGTGGTGAAAAGGGCCAGGGCCATACAACGTTTGGAGACTAGCATAATGCCGCGTACACACCATCACTTTATGTGATGAAAAAAAACGACGTTTTTAAAAACGTCTCTTTAAATGACCGTGTGTGGGGGAAAACGTTGTTTTATGTCTTGTGAAAAACGACAAAAAAAAAATTGAAGCATGCTTCAATTTTATGTGTCGTTTTTCAAAACGTCATTTTTTACTTCACAGAAATTGACCGTGTGTAGCAGAAAACGACGTTTAAAACAATGTTTTTACACCCGCGCATGCCCAGAAGCTAGTTATGAAGCGAGCTTCAATGGAAAAACGTGGTGAACGTAACCTCGCTTTGCTAGAGCATTGTGAAAAAACGATGGTGTGTAGGCAACTTCGTCTTTGAAAATTGAAGTTTCAAAAACTTCGTTTTTTACTTCACAGAAAATGTCATTTTTTTTCATCACATAAAGTGATGGTGTGTATGCGGCATATCATTTCATTCCCTCACATATTCAGAGATGTAACCTCTTCTTAAGCATCGTTTTTATGACTTGCTCACTTGCTTCTCTTCTACGGTGTTCTATTACCATGTGTATAAATGTCGAAATGTACGAGGGCTCCATTTAAACTAAAATTTTGATCACGGCAAGAGTCAGTGTACATTTCTGGCTTAGTAAAATACTGTATCTGTACATACGTGTGGGGATAACATTAGAAAGTGAACTTTTGAAAACTGACAAAGCAAGAAAACGCACAAGATGTAAAGGAGCCTCAAACATAAGGCTTGAAAGGAGCAACAGTTGGTGCCCAGAGCATTTCTCCCCCTCCCCCTGCTCTCCATCTCTTCCACACCCTTCCAGCAACTATCACAAATCCTCAGGCCTCACGACTGCCAGCTGACAGAACTGTTTAGTCAGCAACCAGAGGTAGAGATACAGAAAGCTTCCACGACTCCATCACTTCAGCCCACATCCAACGGCCCCCCAGCTCCACAAGCACATTAATCGAGTACCACTAATAGCAACACACACTCCCCACACTAAAAACTCTTCTTTGTATACTTCTTAGAATTATTACCAACTGGCAATATATATTATTTCAGTGTTAAAAATAAAACAATCAACTCCATGTACCAGTATAAAAATTACAATATTTAATACTAATATCAGATGAAAAAACAAAAATGTCTACATACACAAAAAAATTCTATAGCGCACATCAGTAGGAATAGAACTCACGTTCACTACTATTATCATGTTTTGTGCTGAGACTATCCTCATTTTATTGTCCAAATATGCTTTTCTTTAAAATAACATATTGTATAATAATAATAAAACTAATCCCATATAACACAGGTGTCAAACACAAGGCCCGTGGGCCGAATCCGCCCTCCTCTGGTCCTACTCCAGACCCTTAGGCCGCGTACACAGGATCAGTCCATCCGACGAGAACGGTCCGAAGGACCGTTTTCAATCGGTTAACCGATAAAGCTGACTGATGGTCTGATGTGCCTACACACCATCAGTTAAAAAAACGATCGAGTCCAACGCAGTGGTGTAAAACACAACGACGTGCAGAGAAAAATGAAGTTCAATGCTTCCAAGCATGCGTCGACTTGAATTTTGAGCATGCGCGGGTTTTTAACCAATGCTTTTGCGTACAAACCATCGGTTTTGACCTATTGGTTAGGCGTCCATCGGTTAAATTTTATAGCAAGTTCTCTTTTTTTGGACCGAAGGATAACTGACCGATGGCGCCCACACACGATCGGTTTGGACTGATGAAACTGATCTTCCGTCCGTTTTCATCGGTTTTGACTGATCGTGTGTATGAGGCCTTACTTTCTGCTTTCAAGCAATAGATACAGCTTCTTCCCAGCAGCAGCATAAGGAAAAAGGGGTACACTGATGTAAGGGAGAGTGGGGGGACTCAACTTCTGATGGTCGGGTGGCTCTTGACATCCAATGTAAGGGGAGGGGATGCTCTGGACATCTAATCTTACAGATACAACTGGCCTTTTTGAGGACAATCAGAATGCCGATGCGGCCCACAATGAAATTGAGTTTGACACCCCTGCCATATAACATGATGCTGTAATGAACAAAAAAGCATACAAAAAGTTAAACATTTCTAAGCTTTTATGCCCCTAAACAAATCCATAAAGCCACTAAAGTCACTCCTGCCCAGAACAGTGCCCGGTGTATAGGGTATCTCTAGCGTTTTATTGTTTTGGATATTTTTAGGTAGGAATTTACAACTTTGGATTGGAGTTTCCATTTTAGGGCTCTTTCACATGGATGGACTCTGCCAGCAGATCCGCCTGTTCAGCTGGGATCTTTCCACTGATACCTGCTGAGCAGGTGGAGGACAGGTCCGCCTATGCACAGCGGACACCGCTTTCCTCTATGGGCAACTGGATGTAAACAGGCCGCCCGTCCCGTTTACATCTGAATGTCATCCGATCTGCCAGATGGGTCAGAAACGGATTCCCCATCCGTCTGTTTTTAGCTGAACGGATCGGATGTCTACGGACACATATCCATTGACACCTGCCTCTCCATAGGAGGGCAATGGATGGTGCGATCAGGTCAAACCTAAAAAAATAAAATGACAGGCGGACCAGAATCGATCCACCCCTGTAAAGGGGTCTAAACACCAAGTTCTTAAGCAACTTTTACATTTGCAAAAGAACACCACGATTCGAGTACAAGGCGGTTTCGAATAGGCAAGAGCAACCTTTCAGGCAGGGTTCTGTGGAATCATAGGGTCCCTTCAAAGATTATTAGGGGTTTCTTTAACAAACAAATCCTACTTCTTAGGCCCCTTTCACATTGAGGCGTTTTTCATGCGGTACAGCGCTAAAAATAGCGCTGCTATACCGCATGAAAAAACCTGCCCTGTATTGTTCAATGTGAAAACCCAGAAGGCTTTCACACTGAAGCGGTGCGCTAGCAGGAGCGCTCCAAAAGTCCTGCTAGCCGCATCTTTACCGCGGTATAGGAGCGGTGTATTCACCGATCCTATACCGCGCCTTCCCATTGAAATCAATGGGAAATTGCGGTAATACCGCAACGAATATCGCGGTAAATACGACGGTATAGCCGCGCTACAAATAGCGCGGCTATACCATCACCGCGGCTCCACGCCTCAATATGAAAGAGGTCTTAGATAAGTACCAATGACCCAAATGATCTTTTTGGCTATCTATAAAGGAGAATGCTTCCCACTGAGTACCATTGAAAAGAGGTCCTTCTCACAAATGGACACCAACATAAATGGGCCAATCTCTATTGATCACTAATGAAAGGAGGAACTGCAATGACCACCAACATGAATAAGCACTGTCCGCATTTTCTTTTGTACCATTATTATTTAATACTGAAAATAATTAGCAAGGGTCCCTTGAGACCTGAAAGTTATTTCAAGGGTTAAGAAAGGCTGGGCTAAGGGATGAGAATAAAGCCTCGTACACACGATCAGTCCCTCCGATGAAAACGGTCTGAAGGACCGTTGTCATCGGTTAACCGATGAAGCTGACTGATGGTCCGTCGCGCCCACACACCATCAGTTAAAAAAAACGATCGCGTCAGAACGTGGTGACGTAAAACACAACGACGTGCTGAAAAAAACGAAGTTCAATGCTTCCAAGCATGCGTCGACTTGATTCTGAGCATGCGTGGATTTTTAAACCGATGGTTGTGCCTACTAACGATCGGTTTTGACCTATCGGTTAGGGATCCATCGGTTAAATTTAAAGCTTAACCAATGGTTAAATAACCTATGGGGCCCACACATGATCGGTTTTGACCGATGAAAACGGTCCATCAGACCGTTGTCCTCTGGTTAACCTATCGTGTGTACGAGGCCTAACAGGTTTTTAATATTTATGCCCCGTTAACAAGTTGGAAGGCCTGTAATGTGTGCTTTCCAACTGAGTTAGAAGTATAACCTTCTGCTTTAGCGCTCAAAAACAAAACAAAATGGAGAATTCTACAAAGTGGAGATGTGTTCAATGCCATTTACTCCTACTGTTTGGCGAACTTTGAAAAAAATGAATGGCTCTAATGGCCACATACAGATGAATTTATAGTTCTAAAACAACCAATTAAAAAAAAAATCATCATATATAAATGACATTACAAAAAAGTTTGAGACTGAAAACTCATGTTACCATACACAAAAAGCAGTAAACATTAGAGAATTCAGCTCTTCCATCCTTTGTAATGAATTTTTGGCCACCAAGCTGTCTGTGTCCAATTAACCCCTTAGGCCCAAGTATCCCACGCTGGCTGTTGGCAGCAAATATTTTAATGGAAATCAGACTGCTCTGGGCAGTGTTCCCCATGTTTTCTCTCCCTCCCTTCAGCTTGGAGACGATTTCTGCTCTAGCAACTTCCCCCATCTTGTGAGAGCAGTATGTACAGTACAGCCTTCATGTTTCACTTCCTTCATCACTGATGCCTGTCTAGGTGCTCCGTCTGCCTCCACATCCAACGTGTCAGCGTCTATACATACTAGTTAGAAAAAAAAATTGACATTACAATTTCTACAACCAGTTTAAAAAGAGGGGAGTCCTACAAATCCGACTGGCTATACTGTCTGAAAATGAAGATCTATGTGACACAAGTTCATGTTATATTCTTTTCATGTGTCTGTGTTGCAACATTATTTCAGACACACCGAGCATTCTTTTGTGAGTAACATATAAAGAAGAACTCCAGTAGTCACTGCTTGCATAGGTGTTCTGTTACATGGTCAGCTTAAAGTGAACCTTTCCTCAAACATGTAGACAAAATAATATCAATCTTCTTCAGCTGTTGCAAAAGCACTCGTTTTTCCACAAAACTGGCAGTCAAAGCAGACTAAACAGTGCTGTTACCAATATGCAAATGTTGACGTCATGTCAAATCAACAGCTAAAAGCAGGAAGCGGCCAAGATTCAATCCATGTATGGGAAGGCTGAATGTACCCAAGTTGGTTGATCAACTTGGGCGCAATCGGTCTGCCGGATTTTACTTATGATTATCGCTAGTCACTGTAGCGCTAGTAATAACCACTGTGTTCTCCCAGTGGGGACGGCTTCGCCCACCCCCCCACTGGAAGAACACAATGGCTCAGTGGGAGGGATTCCCCTGTCAACACAGTCTGGTTGCAGGAAAGAAAATTGCTCCGTATACGGCCTGCTTAAAGTGGATGTAAACCCTCCATACACCCAGTGAACAGCCTCAGATGATACACAGATTAACCAAATCTCCCTACATAGGTTTTATATGTATATCTGCTGTCTTCACATTTATATACCGTTTAGAAAGTTGAGATCCTGTTAGGAGATTTTCTCTTCCTGGTTAACACAGAGTGTGATGTCTGGGCATACAGCCAAGATAGCTAACATTGCTGATTGGAGGAAAGGCACACACCCTCTCTCATCATAGGCAGAGACTCTCAGAGCTGTTTTGCAATAGGAGCTGCTCTCTGCTACTCTTTTTTAGCAACCTCCTTTGACAAAAGACTCTGTCTGCTTTTGTCAAAAAAGCCTAAAAATATGTCAGGAGTTCTCAGGCTGATAACAGAGGAACCGTTCAGAAGAGAGCTATAAAAGACTTGGCTCATTGAAAAGAGATAATAAAATACTGCAGATATATGTGCCCAGCTCAAATTAAATGAATCGGGTTTACATCCACTTTAAGGCCAGTTTGAATCGCAGCTGATTCAGCAGGAACTGGCCAAGATTTGAGCCATTGATGGGAGGCTGAATGTACCAAGTTGATCGTGCCTGCTGGATTCGCTTGTGATAAATTGTATGTGGCTGTTATAGCCACTAGCGATAGCCACTGTCTTCTTCCGGTGGGGACGGCATCCCCACCTGCCCCCTTCTGGGAGAAGAAAATAGCTTGGCAGGAGGGATTATCCTGTCAGCATTGTGTATTGATGGGAGAATCATGCAAATTTCTTTCACGCAAAGAAGAGCAAATAGTAAATGTTAATATTTATCCTTGTATTTATTTTAATATCTACAGAGCAGCGATTTTGTTTTAGAGGGTTCCAGAAGACCATAGATTTTTTTTAAGGGTTCCCCCAGATTACAAAGATCTAGAAAAGAATGCTGTATGTCAGGGGTGCCCCAACCAGCGGCCCAGGGGCCACATGTGGCCCGCGGAGCCCTCTGATGTGGCCCGCGACCTCCTGCTTTGGGATAGCAGGTTCGCAAGCCCAGATTGCAAGTTGCCGACCTGTGTGAAAGCAGCCTTAGGCCCATTTTAACATGATCGGCTCAACCCACACAGACCCTCCATTCCTCTCTATGTAGAGGCAGATGTAAACAGACTTGTGTCCATTTGCACCCACCTACCTATAATCCAATCCACCAAAAAAAAAAACAGAAGGGGATCTGTCCCCTTCCATCTGGTTGGATTGGATGGGAGGGCCCACAGAGTAGAGTGGGCTGTGTCCATGTCCGCTCTGCATATATAAAGTGGGCTGTGTCCGTGTCCTCTCTGCATATACAGAGTGGACATGGATTCTGTCCGCTTCACTTATTGTGGCACGCGACCAGTTACCAAATCGCTTATGTGGCCCTCGCTCTTCAAAAGGTTGGGCACCCCTGCTGTATGTAGAGGAAATAAAACCAGAAAGACTGTCCAAAAAAGTCACAATTTGTAACAATGAAGAAGAAATTCTGATTTTCTAATAAAGAATGTGGTTTAGCGCGAAAAATTACACCAGTTTGCCCCAAAGTGTACAGGCCAATAATGCCGATCATTGTGGCTCAGGGCTTATGCTTCACAGGTTCCTCTTGGCTTATGGTGCTCACACATTGGGGCTATTTACTAAAGGCAAATCCACTTTGCACTACAGATGCACTGGAAGTGCAGTTGCTGTAGATCCGAGGGGGACATGCAAGGAAAATAAAACATTTTTTTTAGCTTGCACATGATTGGATGAAAAAAAATCAGCAGAGCTTCTCCTCATTTCAGATATACCTCTAAGGCTGCGTACACACGGTCGGTCAAAACCGATGGAAACAGACTGAAGGACCTTTTCATCGGTCCAAACCGACCGTATGTGGGCCCCATCGGTCAGTTATCCTTCGGTCCAAAAATGTAGAACTTGCTTTAAAATTCAACCGATGGACGCCTAACCGATAGGTCAAAACCGATGGATAGTACGCAAAAGCATCAGTTAAAAACCCGCGCATGCTCAGAATCAAGTCCATGCATGCTTGGAAGCATTGAACTTCATTTTTCTCTGCACGTCGTTGTGTTTTACGCCACCGCGTTGGACTCGATCATTTTTTTAACTGATGGTGTGTAGGCACATCAGACCATCAGTCAGTTTCATCGGTTAACCGATGAGAATGGTCCTTCAGGCCGTTCTCATCGGATGAGCTGATCGCGTGTACAGGGCTTTAGATTTACAGCGAGCGCACTTGTAGTCCAAAGTGGATTTGCCTTTCGTAAATAACCCCCATGGTAACATACCCAACAACTGCAGTTTGCTTAAAGTCAGAGCTCCTAGTGGCAAGCTATATGTATTAATATGAATATATTCATATTATGTCCAATGATAAGCTCATAATGCTTAGGCTTCTTCATTCATTTTAGAATAAAGCTACTCTATATTACTAGTTTAACATAAGCAGAACTACTGTACATATGAAAAATAAAAAGTCATCATATATGAACTGTAAGTTGCAGGATTCCAACAAGACATTGTTCACAACATCACTAACAGACAATCTATATACCGTATACCCACACATCCTTTATGCTTTTTTTTAACCTTTGCTCCTGCTTTAACGAGTAGCTGCACCCTTTGCTTGGAATTCACCCGTGACACACCATCAAATTCTCTCAGCTTTATACCTTTGTAAGTGTTCAATCTCACACTTTTATCTTTCAAATAACCAAAAGAATTGCTCCTTTTTACACAGCAAATAATGTTTATATAAAGACAGGCAAAATCTGATGTCTGCACAACACCGAAGAGAAATCATGCAACTCGTTATAAAACAAACATCACCTAATAATATAGACTTATTAATACGAATAGTGATATAGTTAAAGTAGTTACATATACCCAGTAAAAGGGACTATCCTCACGTGATAAACAGAACAAATCCACCTACATATGTTGCATCTGTCTATCTGCAGTCTTTGCTTCTCTACAAAAAAAGTGATGAATTGATAAGTTTGTCGGAGGAAAGTTAAATTAAAATAAATAAATAAATAAATAAAATAATGCACACACGCGTGGGAGCCACCGTTCACGGGACAAGGCTCGAAACGGCACCCGTGGCCGTTCCTTCAGAGCACATGCGCCAGTGATGTCACTGGCTGCATGTAATGTAAATATATCCTAAACAGCGCACGTTTAGGAGATATTTACACTACCTATAGAAGTGATGGCGAACCTTGGCACCCCAGATGTTTTGGAACTACATTTCCCATGATGCTCTTGCACTGTGTAGTGTAACTGAGCATCATGGGAAATGTAGTTTCAAAACATCTGGGGTGCCAAGGTTCGCCCATCACTGACCTATAGGTAAGCCTTATTATAGGCCATCCCGTGACCACGTCTGTTTGTAGACGAAACGTTGGGAGGCGGCGCTTTGACGTCACCGCGTTGCACTCGTGAGGACCCCGGATATTCTGGGCACACGCTTCATACACAGACCGGCCGGCTGTGTTTCTTTCTGAATGCCTGTTTTTATTGGATCAAATGTAAGTGCATTACTTTCGTTTTATTAAACATTTTTAAGCAATATTACGCTATGAGTCCCTTTGATCTCTCCTCTCCTATGCTGGAATACTGAGTTGAGCTGCCAAATAGGAAAACTTCAGTGGATAGAAGAGCGAGTCTGTTGTCATAATACGATTGGATTTCGGTTTTGCTGTATTTTACTTACCCTGTGGTAAGAGTCAGTGTTAACTGTTGGTGGAGGTCTCCTGTGTGTCAGTCATCACAACGTTGTGGATTACTCCTAAACACTTTGGGACTTTTTCTTATCACTTTATTTGGGACTATGTACAATTTTTTTAAAGATATATATTTTTTTGATTGGGTTTATTCCCTCCTTTTTCACTAATATTTGTGGACCCCAGTGTTTTTTGTGATTTTTTTCTGATCATTTGGGTCCACTCTTCCTTTATATTTGCACATATTTATTCACTTACTATTTTTCATATGCAATTTATTAATTACATAGCGCGACTCCTTTTGTAGTTTATTATTATAGGCATAGCTACCAGGTAAATGTCTGCAGAGGAAGTTAACCCCCTCTTCAAAGCCGGCGACTTGGAGTGCTCTTGTGAAGAAAATTCTTTGACTACATGTATAAAAGCATGATCCAAATGAAGCTAGCGCGTTTTGACTTTTGCAGCCTTCCTCATTGCATACCATATGCTATGAGGAAGGCTGCAAAAGCCGAAAACGTAATCGCTTAATGATTAAGCACAAGATGTATATGTGAAACGCGGCTATGCGACTGCTTTCTGGTGTCCTTGTTGTCATCACCGTGATTTCAATAAAGGCATTTGGAACCTTTGGATGTGCAGCCGTTCTTTTTCTTCAAAAGCTAAAAACGCGCTAGCATTTTTGTTTCATGCTTTTATACATGTAGCCTATAAAGAATTTTCTTCGCAAGAGCACTCCGAGTCGCTGGCTTTAATCATATGCACATCTACTACCTTGCGAGTTGAACGCCCCCAGCCAGAACCGGACTCCAGCTCCTGGATATAAAATATAGCAGTTGAGCCTGTGTAAAACTTTTTTGGCTGCATCCGACTGGATGCAGATGTGGTTCAGATGACAGTTTTCTGTCTAGCTCTTTCAATTTGTCAAAGGATGTGAGGTGGGAGGGTGCCGACAGGACGGTCCACAAAGCAAAACTCCTCTGGTTCTGCAGGAACCAGACAAAATTGTACACTCCTATGCTGGCCATACACTGACCATTCATATGGCTGTTATAAAATTACAGATCGCCTAATCAGGATGTTGATAAATAGGTGAAAAAAGGTTTGTGTTTTTATGCTTATACAAGTACATTCACTACTCAAATTAATGAAACATGAAGTTCGACATGTAAAATTCTGCTTCCATTTCGCGCAATTTACACGCATACACATGCGATTATACAATTGGGAATTACAGATCTTGGATGCAGATTTCTCTATTTCTACAGATCGGAACACAGTGCAAGTTTAGTGATCTTATATGTATTGTGTGCATGGGTCTGAAGAAAACAACAGAACTGTGTTCAGATCCATAGAGAAACAAAACACTGTACTGATTACAACGCTGTGTGTTTTGCATCCATGTGCATGAGCCCTAAAATGCAAAATAGACCTGTAGCAAAGACAGGTTTTTAAATTCTTGTTTCACACTCTTATTATAGCCAACGTTGCCAATTCAGACATCGCATAAGTAACATATTTACAGGAAAAGTGATAATTTTATCATGACTGGACCATAAACATGACTTTTTACAGAGTGAAACATTGTACCAAGCTATCCCAGCATAAGGTACAATATGTCCAGCATGTTGTTCTGTGAATTCACTTCCAGTCACACTGCTCCTCTGCAGCGCTACAAGTCACCTAACTGGTTGATGTGAAAACAAAACAGAAAATGGGGGCTGTGTTTTAGGTGCAAACAAGTGGTCTGCTTACCATAAATAAACACAAAAATGTGACAGGACATGAAAGTGCTAGAAAATGGACGAAGCTAGAGAGGAAATGTTTCTTTAGTTAGTAATGCAACTATACATTGACTTCTTTTAGCCAGACCTGAGGCAGGTACATTCACCTCAAATAATGCCTTTATGCAAGGAAAATTCAAAACAGACAGGGATGTCAGACATATAATGATGCAGTGAATATTATTTAGAGTAGGTATGACATGCAATCCTCAATACATCCAATTTCATTTTATATATATTTATTATAGTTTATTTGTAATAAACGAATGCACAGTAAAGTGGTGGTATCTCTCAAAGGAACCCCATTTTTTAAGTTTCTGTGCAGGAGAATATATATATATATATATATATATATATATATATATATATATATATATATATACACACATACACACACACACACATTATATATATATATATATATATATATATATATATATATATTACACAAATTTAAGCCAGGCAACCATTTTGGATGCTTCAGGCCACAGGTTCGTGCCTGGGGTCCGTTGTGACCCTGTTCACCACTTCAGGTTTAAATTTTTGCCTAAATTCGAACCTGAATCTGACCCAAAGACACACCGGACCCTTTTTGAATGGCCGCCCCGTACCTGTGTAAACTGGCTTCATTGAGAGCCGGTCACACTCGCCTGTCATGCAAATTGGATGCAGGGCAAATCCACATCCAATTCGTATATGTGCGAACCAATCCTCAAAGTACAATTTTAATTTTAGATAAACATAGGAGGGTTATAAAGCCTATCAGTTTATGGCATTAGTGTCCCATTTGAGAGATTTCCCTTCACCTTGTGTCTCATAGCCAAACAGGAAGTAGGAGGAATTCACTCCAAGATGGAGGTGGAAGTTCCTTGTTGTCACCAGAACTGGTACTCATTGGATGATTTCTCTTCCATTTTTTTTTTTCTAGTGACGGCTCAAAATTAGGGATTTTTTTCCTTAACACTCTGTGATAACAGTCGCCAGGACAAATAGAGAGGGCGAATCTCCCTAAACAGGAGCAAAAGACAGCAATACAAACTTGACAGGTGTTTTAATCCCTTTCCAATCCATCCAAACATAAAAAATGGCTACAGTTGAACTTTAAAGTGGTTGTTAACCCACTGCAACTAAATCGTCTGATCTCCTATATACCAATATAATACGTTTCCCTGTGCCTATGTCATGTCAAAAAAAATCTTCCGAACTGTACCTATATGAGCTTCGCTCCCGGCGCTCAGCCGGTTCCTCGGCTCTCTTCAAGCTCAGGCTCACAGCTTCAGTGGGCGGGGCCGAGCCCTCCTGCTGACATCAGCTGAGGAGGAGGGGAAAAGAGTAGAGGAGACAGAGCAGGGCTGCGGATGATGGAATCAGGTAAACTGACCACAGTGTCAGGGCATAGCAGCCATGATATACCGTGGTCAGTTTGCAGAGGGGAGGGCTTAGCCAGGCATTTCAGGTGTTACAGGGGGCCAAGTGACACAGCACAAGCACTGTGCTGTATAACATGCTTTAAGGGAACAGGATCCGTTTTGTTTTGTTTAACAAACGCTTTAGAGGGGTTGTAAACCCCTCAATGTTTTTCACCTTAATGCCTTCAGGTGAAAACCTCCTTTGATGCAGCAGCCCTTCAGAGCCCCCCTTTTACTTACCTGAACTGGGTCTTTCCAGCAACAGGGATGAACACACCAGCTCCATATGGTGTCTCAGGTCCTGATTAGATAGATGGATAGCAGCGCAGCCATTGACTGCCGCTGTTGTCAATCAAATCCAATGACGCAGGTGCCAGGGAAGAGTCCTGCTGTCTGTGTCAATGGATGCAGCAGCAGGACACGGGAGCGCCCCTGCACAAGTGCCCTGAGGGAGAGCGGCTCTCTAACAGGCCACTCGAGAAGAGGAGAAGCCAGGAGGGCTGCTGAGGGACTCCAGAAGAGGAGGATCGGGGCCACTCTGTGCAAAACCAACTGCACAGAGGAGGTAAGCGTGACATTATTTTTTTTAAACAAATCTTTACATATCCTTTAAGTTAAGGACCTTCCTAAATATTATAATTGACTATATTGGTATGCAGCTTTGTAGTAACAAGACTTCTTTATACATTTTTCAGAGAAATTTCAACCCGATTGGGTTCTGAAGGCAAAAAGGACCGCACACATTTTGGTTATCCTACATTTAATGAAGCTTACCAAGCCTCAAATAAAATTACCTGACAAGTTGTATGAAGACAACACTGATGTCTACAGTGACTGCAACTATCAGTACACACTGGCAGTACTTCATTACCTCAACATAACTTAGGTGATGCATGTACTAAATTGGATGCATATAAACAACTTCTTAAAGTATTACAATTAAGATCAAGGTAGAAATTGATGACATTTGCCTATGACTCAGAAGCAGAATGTGCTCAGAGCACAGCAATTATAGCCTGACTGGGGTGACCATGTGCAGAAATGTTGGGTATCTGGTCCCCTGCTGCATTATGTTTTTCCAACTGGTGGCCCCCATGTCATTATCGTCACCTGTATTGATGTAGGGGCTGATGGGTGGAACAACAGCATGTACCGTGTGACCAAGCACCACCACTCTTAGAGAAGTGTGTGGGATGCTTAAGATTCTTTGGTGGCCATGGTGCTTCAATGGAGCAAAGATAAAATTGGTAAATCCTTGTACTAATATTTAATGTTTTTTTATTTCTTTTTTGCAGTGAACAAAAATGATAACAGGGTCTTTTTAATTTGTATGTTCTATACTAAAAAATTGTTTTACGAAGTACACATTTCTCTATTCTCATGTCCTTTTTTGACCACAGTGACGACTCAATTTTTTCCTCAAACTAATTTAATTTTAGGCGGGATTGAGGTTTGCATTCGGGAAAGTCCATTTGCTCCAAAATTAAATGCTAAAAGGAAACGTTTTTTTTTTTGTTTTTTTTAAGTAATTTAGAACGTCATTTGTCAAATGTACTGAAAACTTTTGTACAAATGTTACGTTCATTCAAAAATCTGTGTATGTTCAGCTTTAGCACATTGTTCCTCATACAATTTACTGAATAAACCACTTGTGTGCTTCATTTTCAGACTCTTCTGAAGGTTAACTGACTGGTCCTATCATTCCACCACAATAAAGATGTTAATCAGGTTTTGTGTGGACCTCTTTGAAATGCAGATTATAAACTGAGAACTTTATCTTATCACTAGTTTTTCATGTCTGGTAAGAGCAAGGCGAAACAGGGAGGGGGGCGGACAATAGTGAGTATGTAACATGTAGTCCATTCTTACCTGGTTTTCCATCTCGGAGTGCCAGCTTTCTGTCCCAGTCACAACAGGGTTCACTTTGGATTTCTGCAATTCATTAGTATCTATTAGCACTCTGAAAATAACTTTGCTATAAGTCCACTGTTACATAAAAAAAAAAAAAAAAAAAAAAAAAAAAAAGTATACTCAACTAATCACTTTCTAAGCTAACAGTATGCAACTGAAACCAGTGAAACATATACAGTACTTGGGAATATATAATAAAGCATGTTAAAAATTGAAAAAATGAACGGAATGTTGGAACTCAACGTATCATATATATTTAGTCCATTTATTATGCATCCAATTAAAATGTGCAATTATAGCGCGTTCTCTAGTATATTACACAACACATGTAAATAAAACGGGGGGGGGGGGGATGATAATATTTCTGTGCATCCACAGACTTGCATCTCCTTCCCAGGGTCAGATGACTAAGTGATAACCAACACCCATCAAATCCCAATTTCTAAAGAGCTCCAACAAAACCTGGGAGCGTTCTAGAGGTTTGGAAAAGAAGGCACCTGGTTGAGTTTCAGGAGCTGCACATGAGAAAGTGTGCGTGCTGGCGATGAATCAGTTTACGAAATCTGGCACTGATGTATAAGTTACCTTTCCAGCATCTTGTTACCATCCTGAGAAAGGATTTATCTGCTTTGCTCCTGGAGGGGCCTGAACTGTACTGCAAGGCTTTTGCAAGTAGGAGTGAAAGCTCACAAAGTAACACCCCACACCTCTTACTGGCAGTACCTTAACCCACTCCCTACCAAAGAAAAATAAATCCCACTTGAATGCAGCGTTACATCACAGCTGACCGGAAAGCAAAATACGATGGAAAAACAGCTGATGTAGATGATGATGTATTAAAAAATGCAAATACGAGTGGTTTATAGCTTCTCTGTTATATAGTCCCTATGAATTTTGACTTTTTTTTTTTTTTTTTTTTTTTTATACATCACATTCACTTTTTTTTTTTTTTTTTTAAAGAACACTGCTATCCCAAACTGTGGCTGAGACATATCAGTAATTTACCAGAGTTATGCATATGTCCTACTTAGTATATTATATACCACTGCAATTATCCTAGAACTAAAATTGTATGGCATTTACTATAAACGACATGGGAAAAAAAGAACAAAACATAAAACTATGCACAGATCTTTTTTGTGGGATAGCGATATCAAAGGTCCTGAAGAAAGAAAATCCTCAGAGAGGGAAATGAGTTCCCAAACAGGAAAAGAGACAGGCGGTCCAGATCATTAGTTACTAGCCAACATCCTCTTCAAGAAAATCCTTTTGCTTAAAAATGATGATGCAACTGAATCTAGAACCAAGCTATTCAAACTGCTCAGGATACAAAGACAATTATATCATTTTGTAAGGAATTGTAAAAAAATATACAGCTTCTGACCTCAATCTAACACATTATTAAGAAGCTTAGCAGAAGCAAAACACAAACACCACATTTACTCTTTCACAGAACGTTTCACTGACCTCAATTCTCAAACTAGTTGTGGGACAGGAATGTAAAACATGCCTACACATACGTATACACCTGGTCCAAGATGGAGCTTAAAGCAGCGATGCAGACACTGAATAAGGAGGGCTGAGGCAGCTAGTTGCTAATAAGCAGTTACAAAAGATAAAAAGACCATCAATGGTGGGAGGGCGTTTTGTGGTTCTGCTTTCAAACCAAACCCTAAACAAGGGCTGTTATGGCCAACCTAGCAGTGGGGGGAGATTGTGGTCAGGTAAATATTTTCAGTCAGCCATCAGCAGGAGATCCTGAAAAGGTTCCTTCAATGAAAAAAAAAAAAAGCCGCTATCTTGACATGTCTGGAGCCAGTACTGTCTTGCCTAGCTAAGCAAATTTAAAGTGATTATGGTCCTCCTATAAAGGACCATAATCAGGGAATCCAGCGAAAACAGATATACAGGTTCCTAAGAAGAACCTGTGAGGAGATATGACCAAATGCACTGATGAGGGTGTAACTCATACAGGAAAAGAGCATCTCACTTTTAGGGGGATGAGTAAAGCCCCGTACACACGAGAAGAATTTCCGACGGAAAAAGTCTGACTGACTTTTTCCATTGGAAATTCTGACCGTGTGTATGCCCCATCGGAGTCATTTCGATAAATTCCATCAGCGTTTAGGTAGAGAACATGTTCTCTTTTACTCCAATGGAATTCCGATGTGAGTTTGGCCGGCAAAAGCCCGATCGTGTGTACGGGGCATAAGTGCAGAAGCAATAGTGGCTTGGTAAAATCCAAAAACCGTATCCTGGTAGCATCTTTAAATCAACCCGAACTGATGCCTGACTAGAACTTTAAAATTTATCTTATATACACTTCCATTAATAGGATGAAAACTTTTGTTATAGATATTCAAAACTCCCCTACATCAGGCAAAGCATGGTATTTAAAGCGGAGGTTCACCCTAAAAAACAACTATGTACCATCCCATCCAGCATACTAGCGTCAGCTACAGTATGCCTTTTTTTTTTTTTTTTTTTGCGCTGTACTTACAGTTTAATCCTTTAGTGTAGTTTCAGACTCCCGCGGGGGGTAGGCGTTCCTATGAAGAGGGGAACATGATTGACGTCCGGCTATGGCGCGTCACGCGTTCCGAAAATAGCCGGAGTAGGACTCGGCTCTTCACGGAGCTATACGGCGCCTGCGCACAGACTAGAAGCTGACTGCGCAGGCGCTGTATATATCCGAGTCCTATTTCGGCTATTTTCGGAACGCGTGACGCGCCATAGCCGAACGTCAATCGTGTTCCCCTCTTCATAGGAACGCCTACACCTCGCGGGAGTCTGAAACTAAACTAAAGGATTAAACTAAGTACAGCGCAAAAAAAAAAAAAAGGCATACTGTAGCTGACGCTAGTATGCTGGAATGGATGGTAGATAAAGAATTTTTTTTTTAGGGTGAACCCCCGCTTTAAATTGCATGGCGAGTTCCAATATTCTTTGGCATTTTAGATCTTTTTGTTCTTACTAGACTATGGGGGTTATTTACGAAAGGCAAATCCACTTTGCACTACAAGTGCACCTGAAAGTGCAGGCACTGTAGATCTAAAAGGGGAAGCTCTGCCGATTTTATCATCCAATCATGTGCAAGCTAAAATGCCGTTTTTTTTTACTTGCATGTCCCCCCTCAGATTTACAGTGACTGCATTTCCAAGTGCACTTTCAAGTGAACTTTGCACTTGCCTTTTCGCAAATAACCCCCTATGAGCCTTTAATTCACAAGGATCCGAGGATAACCTCCAACATAGACTGGAAAAATAGCATGGAATCGGATTTGTCGATATAGGCAAAAATGTTACCATTTCTGGCTTCAAGTCCCACAAAGCAACTTCATACTATAGAGTATGAGATTTAAATAATATTTGTCACCACTGAACATTTTTAAATGCATGCCACGCCATTAAACGTATACCCTCATTATACAAGCATTTTTTTTGTTTTAATTGAGGAATTTCAAGTAGTAGACATGCCTCCGAGTTCAATCTTAACTCAGCTATGATAGCAGTCCTAAAGCTCAGCAGGGGTTACACTTAACAAACAGCGGGTGTCTTTTCATGAATGATGTCTACATTACTTGCTCATTTTAAAAATCGTTTTCTGATACAAAAGTTGCAGTAGGTACAAAGTAGCGCAAACTAAACCATACATCAGAAATGCTGTGTTTTGCGTGGATCTTTGCTGACATAACCCTCCGGAATCTTAGCTAAACAAGACTATACATGCTACGATCATCCTTGGTTTGACTCATCATTCCCAAAAACACATTCATACCTTGAAAACTAGAATTGCCGTTTTAGTTTTAGACCTTCACCATCTTTGGCAACAAGCTAGCATCAACCAATTCTTTATTAGAAGACACAGGGATTCACCCACTGAAATCCCAAGCCTGTTCATTCTACCTGTACAGAAGATAAAGTCTCCCATGCAACCCTAATTTAATTAACAAAAGAGGATCCCAATTCATTGCATCATTAGCCTTGGCAACAAGCGGAGCAGGTAAATCCACAAGGCGCCGTTTCAGCTGCTCTTTTTTGCCATGGAAACCAGAGGTCCTAAATGTTACCATGTGCTTAACAGCAGCTTGAAGAGGATGCAGGCGTGTACTCTATCTAAAGCTAATCTACCAAGAAGGTTTCAGACAGGGTGGACATCTGTTACAGACACAGATCCAGCCAGTTGTCTTGATCTGCAGTCCCCAATGCTAAATGCATACAGCTTTGTTTTTCCAGTTGCAGGCAACAATAAATTTATAAGGAGTTTTTTTTTTTTTTTATTGGTGTAAAAATAAAGATACGATTTTTTAAAGGATGCAACGGTGCTTGTGCATCTATAGGACTTTCCAAACTGTAGTCATTTGCTATAAACATACCCGTACATACTCGAATATAAGCCGATACACCTAATTTTACCACAAAAAAAAAAAAAAAAAAAAAAAAACTGGGAAAACTTATTGACTCGAGTATAAGCTTAGGGTGTCCATCTGCATGCCTCACTGTGTCCATGTGCATACTTCACTGTGCCCATGCCTCACTGTGCCCATGACTAGACTGACATTTAACATGGGAGTCTATGGAAGGGGTGCCTGGCTTTGAAAAAAAAAAAAAAAAATTGGTGCTCCCCAGCCTTAGGTCCTACAGACAACAAACTTTGCACACTTGTAGAGAAGAAATGGGGCTACATGTGTGCCAAGTTCCAGGTCCAGGGGACCTACGACTGGCCGGTACCGGGTCCCCAAATCCACCAGAGAAATTACCATTTAACATGGGAGTCTATGGAAGGGGTGCCCGGCTTTGAAAAATCGGTGCTCCTCGGCCATAGGTCCCCCGGACAATAAACGTTGCACACTTGTAGAGGAGTGGCTACATATGTGCCAAGTTTGAGATCCACGGGACCTATGGCCGGCCGGTACCGGGTCCCCAAAGTCCGAGAGATCAGGCGCAAAAAGGTGACTCGAGTATAAGCCGAGGGGGGCATTTTCAGCACACAAAAAAAGATGTGCTGAAAAACTCGGCTTATACTCGAGTATATACGGTAAGTAGAACATTGTACCGTGTTATCCTTTGATTAATGAATAAAGTTTTCCCGTTTAAGTGATACCCTTTATTGGCTACCTTAAGTTATTAGGGATGCAAACTCTTGGAATAACTCAGATCCCTTCATCAGGCTTTAAGCATATAAAAAAAAAAAGTCTTAAAACTTGCATTTTTCGATAACTCAAATTAGCCAATAAAGGGTATCACAAACTCCAACCTTTATTCCATAAGCATAAAATTACCTCTTTTCAAACAGGAAACAATAAGTGACTAAAAGCAAAAGGACTTTAGTCAGCTACTTAACAAGTTTATCTTATGACCCCCAAGAATAACTACAAAAGAAAAAAGGAACAATGCGCCCATGGGGGGTTTCAATAAGGTTCCTCCGCCCCCATTAGCAATGGCATTATGAAAGTCTGGAGTCTGCAGGTGAATCCTTGTCTGCCTATTCAAATACCTGGTGGACAGAAATCTACTGAGACTCTCGCAGCTTTTCTTATTTGAATCACACTGAGCAAACAGTCTCCACCCGTAACACACTGCTTTTGTCTGAAGCACCTTTTCACTGAAATCAACCTTTGTTTAATGGCAGGATTGCTAACAGGCTCTAGTGAAAACACGCTACTCCGGAA
The DNA here is from genome assembly GCF_905171775.1 of Rana temporaria. Taxonomy (NCBI): domain Eukaryota; kingdom Metazoa; phylum Chordata; class Amphibia; order Anura; family Ranidae; genus Rana; species Rana temporaria. The sequence continues at coordinate 245,977,229 of NC_053493.1, read as the reverse complement.
TGCTTCCATTCTGCCAAGGAAAATAGGAGAAGTTCTCATCTAGTCTTCAGATTGTAAGTTCTCCTGCCAAGGAAGGCCTACTCCAGACTTTGGGAGCATCCCATAACCCAACATTTTCTTTTTTCTTTATTTAAATTGTCTTGCATACAGGGAAATAATTCACTAATCCATTACATCAAACATATGAACTCCCAACGGATTCATTCTAAATCCAATATACAACATTACTCCTATCCTAAATTCCGCAAATGCTAGTTATATTGAAGTAGTCCACATTCTATCTTCCGTTGGTCCTACTTCTCCTAAATGCTCAGACAACATACTTTCCTTTTCTTTAAAAAGGAACCTCAAACTTAACCAAAGAGCCCCCACACAAAAATGTTCTTTTCAAACGACATGGATATTGATCTAGAATTCTGATCATGTCCAGGAAAAATCATACCCAAAGCTGCTTTCACACTGAGGCGCTTTGCAGGCGCTATTGCGCTAAAAATAGTGCCCTGAAAGAGCCGCTCCTTTATATCCAGTGTGAAAGCCTGAAGGCTGTCACACTGGAGCGTTGCGCTGGCAGGACGGTAAAAAAAGTCCTGCCAGCCGCATCTTTGAGGTGCTCTAAGAGCGGTGAATATACCGCCCCTACCTATTAAAATAAGTGGGGCAGCGCCTCCTAAACGCCCGCAAAAGTGCGTTTTTGCGGGCAGGTTTAACCCTTTTTCGGCCGCTAGCGGGGGTTAAAACTGCAACTCTAGCGGACAAAAATCGCAGCAAAAACTACGGTAAAGCGCCGACGCACCTATCACTTCAATGTGAAAGTAGCCTAAAACAGGAAAGGAACACATAATACAGTGGTAAACTAATGGATACAAGTCAACATTTTTTACAACAAACAAACAGATCCTACAAGCCAGTACGGCAGTTCTCCCTAAAAGCCGATTGGGTTACAATTTTTTGCACTGAAGCCTCGTACACACGTCCGAGGAACTCGACGGGCGAAACACAATCGTTTTGCTCGTCGAGTTCCTTGTGAAGCCGCCGAGGATCTGGGCGAGCCAAATTTTCCCATTGCCGTCGAGGAAAAAGAAGACATGATTTCTTTTTGGCCCGACGAGATCCTCGGCGGTTTCCTCGTTGAAAAGTGTACACACGACCGGTTTCCTCAACAAAAGAAAAACCCAGCAAGCTTCTTGCTGCTTTTTGCCGAGAAAATCGGCCGTGTGTACGAGGCCTAAGGCTGCTTTTCACACTGAGGCGCTTTGCAGGCGCCATTGCGCTAAAAATAGCGCCTGCAAAGCGCCCTGAAAGAGCCGCTCCTTTCTATCCAGTGTGAAAGCCTGAGGGGTTTCACACTGGAGCGTTGCGCTGGTGGGACGCAAAAACAGTCCTGCCAGCCGCATCTTTGAGGTGCAGTAGGAGCGGTAAAAATACCGCTCCTATAACGTCCCTGCCAATTGAAAACAATGGGGTCGCGACTCCAACCCGCCCGCAAAGCTGCGTTTTTAACCCTTTTTTCGGCCGCTAGCGGTGGTTAAAACCGTAACGCTAGTGCCCGAAAATCGCGGCAAACAATTGTAAAACGCCACTAAAAATAGCGGCGCTTTACCGCCAGCCCTCAGTGTGAAAGTAGCCTAAATGAAGGCAGTATTGAGCATCACCGGTATAGATAGGCCCAGAACTAGCACTTCCTTAGGCAACAAGCGGATCAGTCTCGGAAATTAGAAGGCATCATTCAGATCATACAGCTCTCCAGCAATGTCTGCTGTTAATCTCCAATTACAACACATCTGCTGCCCTTTTTTGTCAACCTTTTACATCAGAATATTACTTGTTGGCGAGGACAGAAGCATTTCGCCTAAACATAAGAAGACAAGCAGTTTATCTGCTGTATAAAAGGGTCAAGTGCAGTTTACCTGATGCTCTTATTCTCTGCAAGAAGTCAATAAAGTGCCTTTGTGGGAGGCATCTACTATTAACATGTAAAGCGAGGACTGGGAATACACAATTTCTCCATAAATTATAAATTAAAACACAAACCTATACCAGTAGAGAACACCAGCAACCATATTTTCTGAACTGATCTTTACAGTCAAGCGTTTAGGTACATGTACCCTTCATATGACCTTTAAATGCCAATCCATTTGGTTGGGTTTTTCATTGAAACTCTACAGCTTTACTCATAAAAAAGTTTTTTTTTTACAAAGCCTCTATGACCTTGTTTACTTTCAGTCGCCAATTAACCAGTCTAGGTATAGATTTCAGTCTATTCATGATTAGACACTATGTAGGGATACGGAAAGTATCATATTTTGTGGTTGTGCTGCCGACTCAAAACATCAGAACATGTGTGAACTACACATGTACCATTTTATTTTTAATTACTTTTCAATACATAATAGTATTTTTACCCTTTGGCAGTTTTGCTGTTAAAATAAAAAGTATTAAAAAAAAAAAAAAAAAAAAAAATATATGGCTGCTTGCACAAATAGAGCATTTTTGTACAGGCGTTTAGCAGAAAACTGTTAAAAAAACGCAAGGCAAAATGTTTTTTTTTTCTGCGTCTAAACGCTGAGCTTAAAATATACCTATGAACATCCAAATGTGCTTGGACACATTGGGGTTGATTTACTAAAGCTGGAGAGAATAATATTAGGCTCCCGTCTGCATAGAAACCAATCAGCTTCTAACCTAAGCTTGTTCAATTAAGCTTTGACAATAAAAACCTGGAAGCTGGTTTCTATGCAGAAGTAAGCCTGATTTTGCACTTGCCAGCTTTAGTAAATAAACCCCATAGGATAACATTAGCAGCTTTTTACGTGCAAAATGCGAAACTAGAAGCAGCGTTTTTTTAAGCCAGTGTGCATGGACCCTAAGAGGGTTGAGACAAATCATTTATAGATTACAATGATCTGCTTTGATCTAAAAAAGGAAAAAAACTCCTGCTGTAACTGTAAAGTGTCAGCTGAAGTTCATCTTTCATTTTGTTAATGCATTTAAAGTGGAGGTCCGCTTATATTTTATAAATATATTTAAAGCCAGCAGCTACAAATACGGCAGCTGCTGACTCTTAATATATGAACACTCACCTGTCCAGGGTGCCCGCGATGTCGGCAGCCGAAGCTGATCAGTCGCTCGGCTGCCCCCGCCGCTATCCTCGGTGCGACTTCACTTCCTGGTTCCCTACTGCACATGCGCGTCCTCACTGGTCCCTTCTGTCTTCTGGGACCTGTGTGTTTCCTAGAAGACAGCGGAAGAGGACAGTGTAGGCGCAGGAAGTGGCGTAGGTCACCACAGTGATGTATGCCAGGAAGTGGGAGCAAATGTATTACACAGGTATCTGCTTCCTCCTCCCCCTGAAAGGTGCCAAATGTGACACCGGAAGGGGGGGGGGGGGGTTCTTTCAAAAGTTGAAGTTCCATTTTTGGGTGGAACTCCGGTTTAACCTACTAAAACATCTGAGGCCCCGTACACACGTCCGAGGAACTCGACGGGCAAAACTCATCGTTTTCCTCGTCGAGTTCCTTGTAAAGCCGCCGAGGGTCTCGGCGAGCCAACTTTCCTCATTGAACAACGAGGAAATAGAGAACATGTTCTCTATTTGGCCCGACGAGTTCCTCGTCAGCTTCCTCGGCCGAAAGTGTACACACGGCCGGGTTTCTCGGCAGAATAAAGCTCCGATCGAGTTTCTGGCTGAATTCTGCCGAGAAACTCGTGTGTACGGGGCCTAACACTCCCCCTCCCCCAGACTGACATTACTGCTGTCTAAAGATGCCCCCCTGTGCATTCCACCAGAGTGGGGGCACTCTTATGCTGGCCATACACTATACGAAAAATCGTCCGAAATTCGGTCGTTCAGACAGTTCGTTCGTTTTTCGAACAGTTAATGGGCACAAAAAAAACAAAAATCGATAATCATTGGGACGTTTTTGAGCCGAAAAAACAAAGGACAAGTTTGGAAATTTTCTGCCGAACGAACGATAAAATTGAAAGGTTAATGTGTTTCCTGGCCGAACTTTCTGCACTAAGTATATGTAAAAAAAAGGGAACCAATTATTTTTATTTTTTTTATTTATGATTTATTGGACACGGTGGCACTGTCGTTTGCGCTCACGGTCGAACGCTCGTTTTTCGAAAGTGTATGGCCAGCATTGGGCTGGGTTCACAGAGTTTGCATATACCAGGTGCATTTTGCGTTTTTTCAATACACGTTTTTGATCCATTGAAGTCTATGGAAGCAAACACCAGAAAAATAAAAAATAGTCCCAGGCCCTTTTCACAAAATGCACAGATGTGAACGTGACTCATAAGAAACCATGTTAAATGGAATTTCTGCAAAACTGAAAATGCACGACAAAATGCATAGGTGTGGCCTAAAAAAGGGGGTGTTACCGGCCAGATCACCAGGTGAAAACAGAAGGAAAAAAACGAAAAAGAAACTAATGCAGCCATTGCATCTAAGGATTGGTAATGTATTACATTTTTGGTTTTGGGTTTATTATTGCTTTTTACACCAATGTGTTTTTTTTGTTTTTTTTTAACTGTACAGATATGTACAATCTCTGGGTGTTGGCAACACAAGTTTAAATATCCTACCTTTTATTGTTAGCTTGGTTCATTCATTTGCATGCAGGAGGCCAGAAACATCCTCAGATATGAGAACTGTTTCAGAAAAAAAAAAAAAAAATCTGAAAAGTAGAGCTAAAAAACATAATAAATCGATGTTTTGGTGGAGAGCAGCTCCCTCCACGCCTCCATCTTATTGTGTGAGCCCTACATCCTTTACCTGATTGCAGATAACAGGATCAGGAAAAATGTCCCACCCTTTGCAGCATGTTGGAACAATGATTCATTTTACTTTTGTGTCTTTAGCTTGCCAGGTAACAAACCTGGTGGGCAAAGTCTTTTCATTGAAACAGTCAGCGCGATCAGGGAAGGTGGCGGAGCTGGATGTTTAACTCTTACCACGCCCGTAGAAGTCACTAAACTTTAGCAAAGGCAATTAACTTTATGGACGAACTTCATTTATCACTAAAGTGGGCCACAAAAAAAAAAAAAAGGAAAAAAAAAAAAAAAAAAAAAAAAGGACAATGTCATAATAGCATCTATGATGACATTTAATTAGCAATATATTGCTAGCCATTTCCTTTACAAAATGTTTACATTATTAATGTAATTTCTGCATTAAGCTTTATAATTTTTTTTTTCTTTTAAGTGTCAAGGCATGTTATATGTTATATGTAAAGAAAAAAAATGTAATAAAGTTTAATTAGAAAAAAAAAAAAAAAAAAAAAAAAAAATCTGCATTAAGAAAAGCTTAAGGAATAAATGAAAATAAGCGCATTTATAAAGGAGAGGCGCAAAAGGGCCAGACTGATGACATGAATGGTAGATCTAATTATCAAAGTCAAGATGATGCATATAATTATATGTAGTAAACATTGTCAAGAACATAGTATTAGCACTTTGCAAAAACAAATATGGCATAATATTACTTCCTACTTGGATCCGGCTGCCTCAATAAATTTAGATTCATGCGCTTTGTAATATACCTACTATACACTGGCTTTTCACCCATATGTCTACTTAAACTCTCACGCAATCTACTTAGGTGCAATTAAATGACAAACTCACTGTAAGGAGTGAAAAATTATAGCAATAAATTAGGCTTCACAGGCTGCTAGTATGACACACCGATTCAGCTTTTCTTTGCTGGTAGCAAAAATAGGGTATCGCCAGGTGCTAAAAACTCTGTTGGGAGCTAGAATTGTCCTTTAGAAGTGTATGTCTTGTCAAACGGTTCATTAATAAAATAAAGTATTAAAAATGAGAATTTTGGCATATGAAAAAATAAACATCAATACTCACCTTAGGTGGATGTAGCATCCGTCCAATGCTGTATCTGTCCCACTCTGCCTCTAAGACTGTGCGATCAAAGACAGCTGATCGCTCACTTCTCAGTCTTCTGTGAGCAGAGAGCCGGTCACTGTTAGTCAGCAGTTCTCTGCTCTACCACCTCCAGTACTCACTGAAGTGCCGGGCTGTGTAGGGGGTGGGAGTGGCGGTCTCAGGCTGGCAGTGGCTTCCTGAGCCAGCTGCCAGTCAGGCATCAAAGTGGATCCCGACATTAAAGTCAGGATCTCTCTAGTGCCTGGACTGGCAGAATGACATTAGCCGACGGCAGACTTTAGCCCCGTCACCTTTGGCCCTACTTCTCTTAAGTCTGGGCACAAGGATCAGAAAACTGTTAAAAATGACTGGATGCACAAGATCAGTGACTTTTTAAACGCATCTAAACACTAGAATAGATTATGCGCATATGAGTGGTAATGCATTCCAATGGCCAAAATAAATTTAGATTCTGCCCAATGAAATCCATTGATGCTGAGACACTTGACAGGCCTAAACACGGCTTTTACTGCATTTTTAAGCAGCTTTTCTTCTGCCAGGAGAAAAAGGTGTTAAGAGGGGCTAAAACAGACGCCTTGCGTGCATGAGGCCTTATGCCGCGCACACACGACCGTTTTTCACAATGAGAAAAATTCTATTTTTTAAATTGGTTGTGTGTATGCTCCAGAGCATTTTTCTCTGCGAGAAAAAAAAAAAAAAAAAAAAAAAAAAAAAAAAGTTGGTTAAGAACCTGCTCTATTTTTTCTCGACATCGTGAAAAACGGTCGTGTGTACGCTTTAACGAGAGGAAAAAAAACGTGCATGCTCAGAAGCAAGTTATGAAATGGGGAAATTAGTAAAAGCCGCCCAAAGGGTGGCGCCATTCGAATGGAACTTCCCCTATTTTTAGCGGCGCTATACCACGACTCCCGCCCCAGTGTGAAAGGGGCCTTAGAGCAACGTACAATAGCTTGTGGAGTACAAGCATGCACTAATGAACTGTAGTAGTGTGAATGAGATGTAATCCCTCCCTGCTCTTTCCAAAATGAAATAAAATTGTTTTGGCTCTAGCCTGGTACACACGATCGGATTTTCCGCGGACAAAGCGTAAGAGCCGGTTCACACTGGGGCGACTCGTCAGGCGACACAGCCGCCTGACAAGTCGCGTCCCATTGTAGTCAATAGAACCGTTCTAATAGGAGCGACGCAAGTCGCTCCGACTTAGAAAAAGGTTCTTGTACGACTTTGGGGGCGACTTGCATTGACTTCTATACAGAAGTAATTTTGCAAGTCGCCTTGGAAGTCGTCTTCAGGTCGCCTGTCCGAGTCGCCCCCGAAGTCGTGCCGCCCCTGTGTGAACCGGCTCTAAGACTTTTGTCTGAAGGGCGTTGGCCATGAACTTGTCTTGCATACAAACGGTAAAGAATTGTCGGCCAAACACATAACTACGTGGTTTTTCAGCTCTTTAGCCGCCACCCTTTGGGCAACTTGTGTTATGGTTAGCATTGCTTCTGAGCATGCGTGTTTGTACTTTGGCTTTTTGTACACACGATTGGATAACTGCTAAACAGTGTGGATGATGGAGGAATCTCAGAGGACGCAGTCACTGTTTAGCTGACAATTTTCCACCCTGCTCCTTTCATTTTGTAACTGAAGCTTGTCAAACCGGGTGGTGCCAACACAGCCACCCATAACTCAAATTCTGGCCGATTCAGCAGGCTTAACATATAGTCAACCGTTTTCTGTGTCGCTTGTACCACGTGCGATCCGGTATGGAATTTCAGCACCTTTCATATCTTACTAAATCAGATAAAAAGCCTCCTGCCTGAAAGTAGTAACCTGTCGGTGCAGGAAATGCATCAAGTAAACCTTCCATTGACCTCTGCAACTGAAACAGAGCATGTAATGCATAAAATTGAAATGTAGATGCAAAGGTTCAGCAACAACAGCATGCCAAAAAGATAAGTAGTGCTGGAAACGTAGGCAGCTGAAGTTACATAAAAAAAATCTTGCCTTTGCCAGCAAAACGTCAGGCTTGGCCCCACCCTATTGGTCACTAAGTCTTGATTCACACCTATGCATTTTTAGTTCTTTTTGCCTATTTGCACTACAGAACGTTTTCCATGGGAAACCATGTTAAATGGACTGTAGGGCAAATCTGCAAAAAGCACTAAAAATGCATAGGTGTGAATCCAGCCTAAGGCTGTCTCTCACATTTAAAAAATAATAATAATAATAATAATAATAATAATAATAATAATAATAATAAATAAAAATAAAATAATAAAAAAATAAAAAAATGATGATATAAAAAGGAGCACTTCAAAGTTGTTGTTTTTTTGTAATAATAATAATAATAATAAAAAAATAAAAAATCATGTATGCATAAAATGTCAGCTACCTGCATCTCTTGGTGGAATTATTAGGCTAACACAGCTTTTACTGATGGTAACCTCTACCTATGTATTTTTATAGGCTCAGCATTGGTGACAGATATACTTTAAGCTCCAAATGTTTACCCAGACCACTTGTGTCATTTGACAAAACATCATGTGTTTAGTTACCAGCAATGAAGACCTTCACAAGTGGACACAAGTCAAAAGTGTTTTTCTTTATTAAACTTTTTTTTTGTAAAAAAAAGAAACTTGCATCTCGCCTTTTACTCAGATATGAGGGTTAATTTTAGCTCACTTCTGTTTAGCTGCTTAGCAACACTTATCCTATGACCTTCAAAGCACCACCTTCTTTTAAAAGGGATAATGAATACCACCATCTAAAGGACTTTATTTGCCTTTCTTCAGCATGGAAACACACCACTGCTCTTTTTAAACACACAGCATTTTTCGAATTTGTCATTGTGAGAAAAAAAACCAAACACTTTTACCATTACCTGGAAGAGAACTTTTATGGATAGTACCCTGCTGTAACTAATATCACTAAATAGAAGTGGTCACCAGCTAGTGATTTTAGTAAGGAAGTGACGTATTACAAGAACAGTACAACACAAGCAGGTTACTCAAGAGAAGATGGAAGCATCCTCATCGCACTCGGCAAGTCTACAACGCAAGGAAAAAAAACGTACGAATCTAAAAAGATAAAAAGCACTGTAACTTATTTAGCAAAGACGGTGATCCTTAATAAATCTGAAGATTATCCAACAGAAACCTACCCCTGATGGACTTATCACTACAAACCACTAAACAATATGAGTATTTCCCTACATCATAGTTCTACTTCCTGGGAGAAAAGAGAGAGAAAAAAAAAAAAGGAGGAAATTAAAGTGGAGGTTCCCCTAAAAATAAACTTTTAACATTAGATTGATGCTCATTTTGTCTAGGGGAATCGGCTATTTTTTTTTTAAAAACGAAGCAGTACTTACCGTTTTAGAGAGCGATCTTCTCCGCCGCTTCCGGGTATGGTCTTCGAGTCTGGGCGTTCCTTCTTGATTGACAGGCTTCCGACGGTCGCATTTATCGCGTCACGATTTTCCGAAAGTAGCCAAACGTCGGTGCGCAGGCGCCGTATAGAGCCGCACCGACCTTCGGCTTTATTCGGCTACTCGTGACGCGATGTATGCGACCGTCGGAAGCCTGTCAATCAAGAAGGAACGCCCAGTCCCGCAGCCCATACCCGGAAGCGGCTGAGAAGATCGCTCTCTAAAAAACGGTAAGTACTGCTTCGTTTTTAAAAAAAAAACTAGCCGATTCCCCTAGACAAAATGAGCATCAATCTAATGTTAAAAGTTTATTTTTAGGGGAACCTCCACTTTAAAGAAATCCAAAAAGCTATAGCACTGTATCTCATTCAGCAAAGGCACTGAACCATAAGACGCATAAAGCTGAAGATAAGCCAAGTACCACTGATGGACTTATCAAGACCACTGGAAAAAAACACCAAGACCACTGGAAAAAAACACAAAAAAAAAATAAAGTTTTTCTCTAAATCAGAATTCAATTTTCGTGGAGAAAAGGAGGAAAAAACAAATATCAATAAAATATAGCACTGTAACTTATTCATCAAAGACAGTGATCCATAAAGACACATAAAGCTGAAGATTATCCAACAGAAAGGGACCACAGACAGACTTAAATAAACCACAAAAAAAAATAATAATAATAATAATAATAATAATAATAATAATAAGTATTTTCCTTCATCATAGTTCTCGTCTCTGGGAGAAAAAGAGGAAAAACAAGAAAAATCACAAAGAAGTCAAGTCCAAAAAGCTTCAGCACTGTATCTCATTTCAGCAAAGGAACTGATCCATAAGACACATAAAGCTGAAGATTAGCCAAGTACCACCGATGGACTTATCAAGACCACTAAAAAGTTTTTGCCTATATCATAATTCTATTTCCTGGGAGAAAGGTGGAGAAACAGGCAACACACATATTATTAAATTATATATATATATAAAAAAAAAAAAATAATAATAATAAACACCACACACACACACACACACACACACACACAACAGTGATACATAAGACACATAAAGCTGAAAATTATCCAACATAAAAAAGGTACCACCTTAAAGGAACCACTAAAAAAAGTTAGTCTTTCCCTACATCATAGTTTTTTTTTATCCCGAAAAAAAAGGAGGAACACAAACAAATCCATATGGCACATAAAGCTGAAGATTATCCAACATAAAAAGGTACCAACAATGGAGTTTAAGAAACCACTTAACAAAAAAAAAAAAAAAAACAAACAAAAAAAAATATATATCAGTCTTTTCCTACATCATAGTTCTATTTCCTGGGAGAAAGACCACATGTAGATCACGCAGATCCACCAGGAAGTAACTTCTCTACATTGAACTTGCTCAATAAGCATCCACCCAGCAATGGAAGGGTTAGGCACAAACTTCAGACCATCTGACACAAGTAAAGATAGAAAGCTGCACTACAATGTAATCCACACTGACGAAACAAACAGCACATGTGAACATCAGTACAGGAATACAGCAGGGAGAGGACATTGAGCTCATGGAAACTCCTTCTCTGGCCAAGGTGTGTCAGTGATGAAACTCAATGGATGATAGGCTTGTGAACAGTAGAAAAACAGTCATTTCCTACAACAAACTAACTCAGAAGATCTGAGAAGTCTGAAATGTGCAAACAAATCTCATGATGTGTATGGGTAAGACAGGCAAACAGCTTTTATGAATACTGTAAACTCTGAGACAATAAGATGGCTTGCTAGAAAGTCTATTCCATCATAGCAATAATAAAGTGTTGTACCCGCTTATCCATCGATTAAAGCAGGAAGTAAGTAATACCCTTTATTTACTAACTCCTTTGTATAGTGCGCAAACTGTTGGCCGTGGCGGCGCTATATAAATCCTAATAATAATATAGTGTATATACACGACAGCACAGGGTGGGCCTCAACACCCAGTTGCCGCATACATGCGCTGCATTGTTCTTCTGGGGACTGTTCCATCGGTGTCCCCAGACTTGTGACCAAGCTTTTACCAACAGCTCAATATGTGACAATCAAGAGCGAGACTTCCGATTCTGCCATCACTGTGCAGCCAATCATAGAGAACTAAAGAATGAGAGTCCCTCATAAAAGCATCAAGTTCACTTAAAGGGGTGGCAAGAAATTAGAGATGCAAGCTTCCAGGATAAATTACATGCCTTGGTCAGGCTTTATACAGTACCAATCCCATCAGGCTCTATAAAACCTTTGGTCGGGCTTTATACAGTACCAATCCCATCATCAGGCTCTATAAAACCTTTGGTCAGGCTTTATACAGTACAAATGCCATCATCAGGCTCTATAAAACCTTTGGTCAGGCTTTATACAGTACCAATCCCATCATCAAGCTCTATAAAACCTTTGGTCGGGCTTTATACAGTACCAATCCCATCATCAGGCTCTATAAAACCTTTGGTCAGGCTTTATACAGTACAAATGCCATCATCAGGCTCTATAAAACCTTTGGTCAGGCTTTATACAGTACCAATCCCATCATCAGGCTCTATAAGACCTTTGGTCGGGCTTTAGACAGTACCAATCCCATCATCAGGCTCTATAAGACCTTTGGTCTGGCTTTATACAGTACCAATCCCATCATCAGGCTCTATAAAACCTTTGGTCAGGCTTTATACAGTACCAATCCCATCATCAGGCTCTATAAAACCTTTGGTCGGGCTTTATACAGTACCAATCCCATCATCAGGCTCTATAAAACCTTTGGTCAGGCTTTATACAGTACCAATCCCATCATCAGGCTCTATAAAACCTTTGGTCGGGCTTTATACAGTACCAATCCCATCATCAGGCTCTATAAAACCTTTGGTTTGGCTGTATACAGTACCAATCCCATCATCAGGCTCTATAAGACCTTTGGTCGGGCTTTATACAGTACCAATCCCATCATCAGGCTCTATAAAACCTTGGGATTGGTACTGTATAAAGCCCGACCAATCATCAGGCTCTATAAAACCTTTGGTCAGGCTTTATACAGTACCAATCCCATCATCAGGCTCTATAAAACCTTTGGTCGGGCTTTATACAGTACACATCCCATCATCAGGCTCTATAAAACCTTTGGTCGGGCTTTATACAGTACACATCCCATTATCAGGCTCTATAAAACCTTTGGTTGGGCTTTATACAGTTCCGAGCCCTTCACCAGGCTTAATACAGAACTGATGCCTATGTCAGGCTTTATACAGTATTGATCTATGCTTTAGAACCCACTGTCAGTCCTTTATACAGTACTGATCCCCTTTCAGGCTTTATAGATCCCTATGTCAGGCTTTATATAGTATTGATCCTGGCTTTATAGAACCCACTGCCAGTCCTTATTCAGTACTGATCCCTTCTCAGGCTTTATAGATCCCTACGTCAGGCTTTATACAGTATTGATCCCTGCTTTATAGAACCCACTGCCAGTCCTTATACAGTACTGATCCCTATGTCAGGCTTAATACAGTATTGATCCCGATGTCCGGCTTTAAGGAACCCACTGTCAGTCCTTATACAGTACTGATCCCTATGTCAGGCTTTACAGACCCCTATGTCAGGCTTTATACAGTACAGTACATCATTTAAAGTCTGACAAAGGGGGATCAGTACCGTATAAAAGCTGAAGAAAGGATCAAAGTCATACAAAAGTTTAGCCAATAAATGGTATCACATGAACGCCAAACTTTCTGTAGAAAGAGTGAGCGATGCAGATCCGCGAGCTAAAAAGAAGTGTCTGTTTTCACATCCTTCCATCGTACTGTAGAGCATGTGACATGCCAGCCAACATGGAGATCCAGGAAGCCAGCATGACGAGGCTGAACAATTGAAGGGTTAAGCAGCGAGAGGAAAGTGAGGACCCTCCATCAGATACACTTCCCTCCCCTAACTTAGTGCAGAGTAGTATGTTGGTGCTGCTGTGCTGGCTCTTAAGCCGTGTAGAATTTCGTAATGGAATGTGAACTGCTCATCCGGATCTGGGCTCCTTCTATCTCCTAACCAGTAAGGAGCAGGGGAGGACAGATCTGCTGAGACAGGAGAAATGCTCTCTTTTCTCCTCCTCCTTTTATAACTCATCAAGGGATGCCTTACACAGGCACATACGACATGCTGCACCTAATAAACACTGGCAAACTCCATTAAACGTGGGCAGTGCTACCAACATACGGAGATCTAGTGCTGGCAGATCACTGACCTTCAGAGGGAAAACTGCTAACAAAAAGTTTTTACAAGCATTGAAAGCCTACAGCCACTAGTCGTAGCACAATCAGCCAGCTTCAGACTCACCATACACAATACAATCTGACTGGAATATCGGTTACGGTGGTCAGAAACATGTTGCTTTTAGTATCTGATCGAATGAGCAAACAAAGCGACATCATTTCCTTCCGATTGGATTTAATCAAGCTGAGTTGATTGGCCAGTGTGAAAAATGATTGATTGTGTTGCATCAATTGGCGGTACTAAGATGTTTTGTTTGTGAATTGTATACAAAGTCACATTTTGAAAACATATGGTAAAAAAAATAAAGATGTGATCGACAAAGTTATGATCAGATCTTCTAAATATCGATCGAAATCCACTTTCCTGTGTGGAATAACTATAGATCAAGAGAGACTGATAGTTCATCAAAGTTTGTATGGCCACCGTTAGACCTACCTACAGGAATGTAGTGCAAGGGCCAGTCTGATTGTATACACATTGACTAGATAGTTTGGTAGATCTAAAGCAGTTGTCTCAAAATTGTGGCCCTTTATTTGCCCTTATCGGGCTCTTGGGGTGCTTTTCCTTCCCCTAACATCAAGGATGGGGCACTAGCCCTTCCCCTAACATCAAGGATGGGGCACTAGCCCTTCCCCTAACATCAAGGATGGGGCACTAGCCCTCCCCCTAACATCAAGGATGGGGCACTAGCCCTTCCCCTAACATCAAGGATGGGGCACTAGCCCTCCCCCTAACATCAAGGATGGGGCACTAGCCCTTCCCCTAACATCAAGGATGGGGCACTAGCCCTCCCCCTAACATCAAGGATGGGGCACTAGCCCTTCCCCTCACATCAGGGATGGGGCACTAGCCATTCCCCCAACATCAAGGATGGGGCACTAGCCCTTCCCCCCCCCCCAACATCAAGGATGGGTCACTAGCCCTTCCCCTCACATCAAGGATGGGGCACTAGCCCTTCCCCCCCCCCCCAACATCAAGGATGGGGCACTAGCCCTTCCCCCCCCAACATCAGGGATGGGGCACTAGCCCTTCCCCCCCCCCCCCAACATCAAGGATGGGGCACTAGCCCTTCCCCCCCCAACATCAAGGATGGGTCACTAGCCCTTCCCCTCACATCAAGGATGGGGCACTAGCCCTTCCCCTAACATCAAGGATGGGGCACTAGCCCTTCCCCTAACATCAAGGATGGGGCACTAGCCCTTCCCCCAACATCAAGGATGGGGCACTAGCCCTTCCCCCAACATCAAGGATGGGGCACTAGCCCTTCCCCCAACATCAAGGATGGGGCACTAGCCCTTCCCCCAACATCAAGGATGGGGCACTAGCCCTTCCCCCAACATCAAGGATGGGGCACTAGCCCTTCCCCTAACATCAACGATGGGGCCTGGTTTGCTGCCACAGACGCCTGGACAATTGTTACCACTGGCCAAAGTCCACCCCCCCCAAAAGTCCGAAGGACAGGAAACTGGCCCTCCGTTTAGAAAGTTTGGAGACCACCGATCTAAAATAAATTGTACAGTCAGATTGTAATGTGTATGGTGAAGTGTCATCAGTGGTAACATAATCCCCCATCTCCATCCTCCTCCCAGAGACATGGAAGAGAGACGTCTGCCCTGCCTCTTAGCAACCATGAAGGTGGCAGTCTCCTGAGAGACGAGTCCTCACCAGTAATCTGCTCGGGGGGGGGGGGCAGACGGCCACAGGGGGGGGAAAAGTTTCAAACAGAAAGTAATTGTAGTCTATACACAAACCAGGGGAGGGGTGAAGGACACGTTTAGAGATATGATCATGACCATTTATTTTCCGATCGTTAGGAATAATCCATCATTAGTTCGACAACACGATCCATATGCCACACACGGGTGGAAGTGGGATTTGAGTAGGCCATGTCAGAATCCGATCCTTCAAATTAATGATTGGATGATGTGGCCCCCATCAAGCTCATCACACACTAGATCTGGGGCAGACTATGTCGTGTATGGGCCTGCCTGATGGATTGGTTGGATTAGGTTGGTCCTCCTAGTTTTGGATTGTGAAGAGGGCGATGAAGGAGGAGGAGGAGGATGAGGTGACACCTTTCTTTCTCTCTCTGTCACCCCCCATGTTGTGTGATGGCAGCCTCCTTCCTGTACTTCTGATGACGATGGTGGCCAAGTGGTGCTACGTGTGATCAGCAGATGCTCAGCACACGTCCTAATGTTAGATCGAAAAAGTTCTCCTCTCTCTCTCCCCCCCACGGGGGTGGAAAGTTTGTCAAGGCCAACACCACCCCCCCATCCCCCCAGAACAGACGAAAGATACATGGAGGATACACATACACAGGGCAGGGAGGGGAGATCTGCCATCACACATCACTTCCCCATCTCTAGCAATGACCTCTAAAGCCATGTCTGCCCCCCACACACACACACACTTACCCTCCGAGGAAGGTCCTCATGTCACAGGCTGCCTGCCATCTACAGCGCTCGGCAATGGGAGATCGGCACGGATGACAAGTCGGGGAGGAAAGTTTGCTGCTCGTTGATGATGATGGGGGTTGGAGTTGATCAGAGTCCTGGTGTGAGTCCCGGTGTGAGTCCTGGTGTCAGTGGGAGCGGAGCACCATCCACGGGTTATAAATAAACTTTACTCCCTCGGAGGAGATGATCTGGCCGGATTCCTGAGCTCAGCCACTTTAATATGGATGAGCATCAGGTCCTGCAGGCAAAGTGCTGCTCCTGGTGCTGCTGCTGTTGCTGCTCAATGCTGGTTGGTTGAGAACTTTAACAAGGAAGGGGAAGGAGAGGCAGGGGGGCGGGGAGAGAAGGAAAGGGGGGGGGAGGGGAGGGCGAAAAAAAAAAAAGCAACATCATCTTCTGTAAACTTTCACACAAACTTTTTTTTTTTTTCACTTTTATCAGAACATCCCATAAAAAGTTCATAGAGACCCCGCAATTCACAACGATCGCTATAGGGGGGATCACACACGATCGGATCGCATCATCACTTTAATCTGCCATCAGTGACTCTGATCACAGTGAGGGGTGTTGGGGGGACTGATGACCCCCCCCCCCTAGGACCGATGATCCCCCAGGGATGCCCCCAGCAGGCAGCGCACCTCCCCGGCTGGTCGGACAGGTAGAGGACAGGCAGGGGGCGGGGCCGCGATCAGGGATGTGCAAAGTTCACCGCTCCGCCGTTCTCTCTCCTTCCTCTCCGCGCTGTAAGTGGCTGCCGGCGTACCAGCTGACCCGCACGGAGGATGAAGGAGGGGCGGGGCTGGGGAGGCAGGTAAAGCAGGTTAGGGACTCTACGAAGCATCACGTGTCCCATGTCCTCCTCCTGGGGATCAGCCTGTCCCGCATCCCGTCATCAATCTATAGATGATGAGCGGCCACTCACCTGTCTATAGGAAGGCTATGGACTCATCACAGCTGTCTGATTAAACGTCCAATCAGGAGGCAGGTGTCATGGAAAGGATGATGCTGGCTGGTTGCCAGGGGTAACAACAAACTTTCTCCATATTTATTACACAATAGTTTACAGGTGCTCTGAGCTTAACTCCTTCCCAGCGCCTGCCAGCAGATCTGTAAAGTGCTAGTAAAGCCCGCTTTGTGATTTTATTTTTCCTTCGCAACATCCGCTTTAAGTTGGCTTAGTACTTGCTTATAGGTTGCGCCGTCTTTGGATGGGTGCAACTTGAATACGCCTTTGTGTTTGACCAGTGAGAATGGACAACTGTTGCACACAAGTTGCATTGTATAACATTCAGGCACGACTTTCGTGCAACTTCTGAGGGTTAAAAATAAAGGCCCAGATTCACGATATTCACGTAGGAGATACGCCGTCGTGTCTCTGAGTCTGAGGCGTCGTATCTTGGCGCCTGATTCAAAGAATCAGATACGCCAGAATTTGTATAAGATACGACCAGCGTAAGTCTCCTACGCCGTCGTATCTTAACTGCATATTTACGCTGGCCGCTAGGGGCGTGTACGCTGATTTACGCCTAGAAATATGTAAATCAGCTAGATACGCCAATTCACGAACGTACGCCCGGCCGTCGCATTACAGATACGCCGTTTACGTTAGGCTTTTCCCGGGGGAAAAGTTACCCCTGCTATATGAGGCGTACCAATGTTAAGTATGGACGTCGGGCCAGCGTCAAATTTTCCGTCGATTACGTCATTTGCGTAAGTCGTTCGCGAATAGGGCTGTGCGTAATTTACGTCCACGTCGAAAGCATTGGCTTTTTGCGGGTAATTTAGAGCATGCGCACTGGGATACTTTCACGGACGGCGCATGCGCCGTTCGGAGAAAGCGTCAATTACGTGGGGTCACAATACATTTACATAATACACGCCCACATCTTCCACATTTGAATTAGGTGGGCTTACGCCGGCCTATTTACGCTACGCCGCCGCAACTTTGCTTTGAGATTACTGCACTTGCCTCTCAAAGTTGCGGAGGCGTAACGTAAATAGGATACGTTAAGCCTGCGCAAAGATGCGCTCTTCTACGTGCATGAAAGTTGCACCAAAGTAGTGCATGAACTACTTTCGAAGTCGCTGCGACTTTAAGTCGTGCATATCAGAATGGGTATCATTGGAAAACATGGGGAACGACTTGGACATCAAAGTTGCATGACAAGTCGCACAAGTGTGAATGGAGCCTTTGGGTCTGTTCACAGGTTGGACTAAGGCTACGTTTCTACTATTGCGCCATTTAAAGTGCAACTTTGATGCGACTTTGAGAGCAGCTTTGATACAACTTTACAGTCTCTGGATCAAGGTCGCATCAAGGTAGCGCAGGAAACTTTCCAAAGTCGCTGTAACTTTAGGTCGCACAGATTGGATCGTGTATCCTTGAAATCAATGGGCTGTGACTTGTAATGCGACTTTATGTGTCCAAAGTTACATGACAAGTCGCACTAGTGGAAACGGAGCCTTAGCTGCTGTGGGAAAATGTCAACAGCATGTGCCATGCAATGGGCATTACCACCACCAGTCCAGGGTTAAATCTTTCAAATGCCTTCTGAAGAATCCCTCGTAGATTGCTTTTCAGAAGGGCAAGCATGCGCAGGAGATGGCATGGCTTCTCTAATATGTGACCAGTTCTCGCAGCAGTAACATGAGAGTGGGACCCTCCAGCTGTGAGCAGGAGCTGTATGTTGCAGCTTGGACCTTTATGTCCTCCTCCCTTCCTCCTTTACCACATTTGGCACGTTAGAATTGGTTTCTGGGGAGCATGTACCAACCCCCATTTGGAGGGCCCAGGCCAGGGGTGCTTAACCCTTTGAAGAGCTAGGGCCATTTAAGTGATTTGGTCACGGGCCACAATGAACTAAGGGGTTTTACTGCCTCCAAACCGCAAATGTAAACAAGCCCTTACTTTCCTGAGCCCCCTATAAGGCAGCTTTCACATTGATGCACTGCAGTCTACCCACACCACGGGTGAAGCGCAGTGCACCTGCGGGCTAACTGCGCTTTGCCATAGACTTTTATTATATCTTGCAGGTGTGGTGCACTTTCTGAAAGCGCACCATAAACTCCCGCAGGTAATAATAGCAGCCTGTGGCTCAGTGCATCAAACCCACGGGTGACTTGCGCTAAACTGGCAGATCAGTTTGAAAGCAGTAACCAGTGGAAAACGGATATGCCCATTGTTTTATATATACAGTTGTATTCAAAATTATTCAATCCCCACTGAAATTGATTGTTTTGGCCAGTTTGACATTGATTTTGATCATTCAGTCATCCTGCTTACAATTAAATCAAAGAGGCACGTGTAGGTCAGACAAATATAACATAACATTTATAATGAAATAACCACAAATGTCTTTTCTGTGCTCACATCATTATCAGTTTTATTCAACCCCCAAGTGACATTCAATCTTAGTACTTAGTACAACATCCTTTTACAGTTATAACAGCTTTTAAACTTGAAGCATAGCTTGACACAAGTGTCTTGCAGCGATCTACGGGTATCTTCGCCCATTCGTCATGGGCAAAAGCCTCCAGTTCAGTCACATTCTTAGGCTTGCGCACTGCAACTGCTTTCTTTAAGTCCCACCAGAGGTTCTCAATCGGAATTTAAGTCTGGTGACTGTGATGGCCACTCCAAAATGTTCCAGCCTTTAATCTGCAACCATGCTCTAGTGGACTTGGAGGTATGCTTGGGATCATTGTCCTGTTGAAAGGTCCAACGTCTCCCAAGCCTCAGGTTTGTGACGGACTGCATCACATTGTTATCCACTATCTCCTGGTACTGAAGAGAATTCATGGTACCTTGCACACGCTGAAGCTTCCCTGTACCTGCAGAAGCAAAACAGCCCCAAAGCATGATTGACCCCCCGCCATGCTTCACAGTAGGCAAGGTGTTCTTTTTATCATAGGCCTTGTTCTTCCTCCTCCAAACATAGTGTTGATCCATGGGCCCAAACAGTTCTAATTTTGTTTCATCAGTCCACAGAACACAATCCCAAAACTTCTGTGGTTTGTCCACATGACTTTTGGCATACTGCAGTCGACTCTTCTTATTCTTTGGAGACAGCAAGGGGGTGCGCCTGGGAGTTCTGGCATGGAGGCCTTCATTACGCAGTGTGCGCCGTATTGTCTGAGCAGAAACTTCAGTACCCACATCTGACAAATCTTTTCTCAGTTCCTCAACAGTCACACGGGGACTTTTCTCCACTCTACGCTTCAGGTAGCGCACAGCAGTCGAAGTCAGCATCTTCTTTCTGCCACGACCAGGTAGCGTTTCATCAGTGCCCTTTGCCTTGAATTTGCGAATGATGCTTCCTCTGGTGTCTCTTGGTATGTTTAACATCTTTGCAATCTTCTTATAGCCATTGCCCTTCCTGTGAAGAGTAATCACCTCTTCTCTTGTCTTCCCGGACCATTCTCTTGACTTCACCATGTTTGTAACCACACCAGTAAATGTCTAGAAGGAGCTGAGTATCACAGTCATTTTAAAGCTGCCTAATTGGTGCTTATTAGGCTTTATTGCTGCTCCCTGACATCCACAGGTGTTATCAATACCTGATGGAAAACACTTCAATGAACCTCTGTTCTTCAGAGTGGTAGTCTTTAAGGGGTTGAATAATTGTGTAAATGAAGAATTCACAAAATAAACATTTACTACTGTATTACAAAACCGATTGATGTCATTTTAGTTGCTGTATGGTTCTTTAACCTCTTGACCACCGCCCCATGTCAAAAAGACGTCCTCCTTTTTAAAGTTGAATATCTCGATAACGGCAGCAGCTGCTGCCACAACCGAGATATTCATCTTTGCAGGGGGCGGTGGTGTACACGATAACGGCGGTCTCCGCGGCGGATTCGCTGCGAGATCGCCGTTATCGGTGGCGGGAGAGGGGCCCCCCCCCCTCCCGCCGCTCTCCCGCGCTCTCCGCCGCTTACCGGAGCCGTCGGTAGCGGCGGAGGGGATCCGATGTGTCCGGCAGCTGAGCGGGGACGGGACTGAAGGAGAAATCTCCTTCACCCGTCCTCATAGCTCTGCTGGGCGGAAGTGACGTCAAAACGTCAGTCCCGCCCAGCCTCTTAAAGAAACATTTTTTTTTTTGTCATTTGAAAAAATGACTTTTTTTTTTTTTTATTTTTTTTTTTGCATTTAAGTCTAATTATGAGATCTGAGGTCTTTTTGACCCCAGATCTCATATTTAAGAGGACCTGTCATGCTTTTTTCTATTACAAGGGATGTTTACATTCCTTGTAATAGGAATAAAAGTGATCAATTTTTTTTATTTTATTTTTTTCAGTGTAAAAAATTATAAAACTAAATAAAAATAAATAAGAAAACCAAAAAAAAAATTTTTAAAGCGCCCCGTCCCGACGAGCTCGCGCGCAGAAGTAAACGCATACGCGAGTAGCGCCCGCATATGAAAACGGTATTCAAACCACACAAGTGAGGTATCGCCGCGATCGTTAGAGCGAGAGCAATAATTCTAGCCCTAGACCTACTCTGCAACTCAAAAAATGCAACCTGTAGAATTTTTTAAACGTCGCCTATCGAGATTTTTAAGGGTAAAAGTTTGACGCCATGCCACGAGCGGGCGCAATTTTTAAGCGTGACATGTTGGGTATCATTTTACTCGGCGTAACATTATCTTTCACAATATATAAAAAAATTGGGCAAAATGTATTGTTGTCTTATTTTTTAATTCAAAAAAGTGATTTTTATCCAAAAAAAGTGCGCTTGTAAGAACGCTGCGCAAATACGGTGTGACAAAAAGTATTGCAATGACTGCCATTTTATTCCCTAGGATGTCTGCTAAAAAAAATATATAATGTTTGGGGGTTCTGATAAATTTTCTAGCAAAAAAATTGTGATTTTCACATGAAGGAGAGAAGTGCCAGAATTTACCTGGTGGGCAAGTGGTTAAGAAGTCCTTGTAGGATTTCATTCTGAATACAATTACAAATGTACACTAAATTCCCTAAAACCCTTTACAGCATTGGGGGGTTGAATAATTTTGAACACAACTGTATATATATATATATATATATATATATATTGGGCCAGATTCAGGTACAGCTGGCGTATCTGTGCGGCGGCATAACATATCCGATTTACGTTACGCCGCCGCAAGTTTTTCAGGCAAGTGCTTTATTCAGGCCTGTAAAGTTGCGGCGGCGTAGCGTAAATTATCCGGCGGAATTCAAATTCGGCGGGTAGGGGGCGTGTATCATTTAAATGAAGCGCGTCCCCGCGCCGAACGAACTGCGAATGCGCCGTCCCTAAAATATCCCAGTGTGCATTGCTCCAAATGACGTCGCAAGGACGTCATTGGTTTCGACGTGAACGTAAATGACATCCAGCCCCATTCACGGACGACTTACGTAAACGACGTAACTTTTTAAAATTTCGAAGCGGGAACGACGGCCATACTTAACATTGGCTGCGCCTCATATAGCAGGGGCAACTACTGTATACGCCGGGAAAAGCCTAACGTAAACGTCGTAACTTTACTGCGTCGGCCGCGCGTACGTTCGGGAATTTGCGTATCTAGCTAATTTGCATACTCGACGCAAAAATCGACGAAAGCGCCACCTAGCGGGGAAAAAAAATTGCAGTTTAGATCCGACGGCGTAAGAGACTTACGCCTGTCGGATCTAAAGGATTTCTATGCGTAACTCAGTCGCATAGATACGACGGGCCAGATTAAGACGCACGACGGCGTACATGGCGCTGCGCCGTCGTAAGTTTTTTCTGAATCTGGCCCATTGTCATTAACCGACCTTTAATTTAATGATCCTTCACTCTCTGATCTCCAGGAATCACCCTTTCTGCAGTCATCGCCGGGCGCCGGCTATAGAAAAATTGCTTTCCCATGCGAAGTACATTTGGTATCACTCTGCCTGGGACAGGAGTGGACACTATAGAGGAAGCATTACCTTATGCGGCTCTGCTCCCTCAGGGGCCGCATATGTCCTGTACCTTCAGCTCCATCCACAACACTGATGCTGTGGGATGGCAGTTCAGCAACCTGCGATTTGGGCTTGCGGAGCCGCGATCCCAGAGCAAGATCTCTGATGAGGGCCACATCAGAGGGCTCTGCAGGCCACCAATTGGGCACCCCTGACCTAGGCGATCTGAGTGGAGGTCAGAGTGGAGGTTCAGTCCCCCTCTTAACCCACAGCCTTCTGTGACACGTCACAGGTCCCAAAAGGTTGTGGGACCAGTAACCAAGTGCAGCGTGGATTGTGCATGCGCAGTGGGAAGCCAACTGTGAAGCCACAAAGAGTCACAGCTGGCTTCCCACAGTAAACATGCCAGAACCGAGGACCCAAAGACCAGCAAAGAACCAGCTCAGGTGAGGATTATGCTGGATCCCTGGACAGGTGAGTATCATTTTATTAAAAATCAGCAGCTACAGGATTTATAGGATATATAATGTTTTCTTTCTAGGGTGAAGCTTCTGTAACTGGCTCCCTCCCGCCACATAGTCAAATGACAGCTGGGTGGGACCGCTCTTCTTCTGGAAGGACATCTTCTGACGCCCTCCCATTCTTGGAGTGCAGCGATCGGTGGTGTGCCATGTCCCTTGGACACAGCCCATTACCGACTGTGGTAAAGAGCCGATAACGTAGGGTCTTTACCATGTGATCAGTTTTGTTATGGGCATTTCCTTTCCTTAGCACTGTTGGTCTCTGGGGAAAGGAAAAAGAACTCGCTTTCCTGTAATGACAGGGGCATTTACACTGATAATCAGTGCCAGGGCAGCCCCATCAGTGATGCATACCAGTGCTGCATATCAGTGTCCATCAGTGCCACCTATCTTTGCTGCCCATCAATGCCACCTTATCAGTACAGCCTCAACAGTGCAGCTTATCAGTGGCACCTCATTAGTGCAGCCTCATCAGCACACATCAGTGAAGACGAAAAATTACTTATTTGCAAAATTTTACAACAGAAACAAAGAAAACATATTTTTTTTATTTTTATTTTTTTTCAAAAGTTTTGGGCTTTTCATTTGTCTAGCAAAAGATAAAAACCCCAGTGGTGATTAAATACCACCAAAAGAAAGCTTTGTCTCAAAAAAAGTGATACAAAGTTCATTTGTGTACAGTGTTGCATGGCCACACAATTGTCATTCAATGAGCGACAGCGCTGAAAGCTGAAAATTGGCCTGGGCAGGAAGGGAGTGAAAGTGCCCAGTATTGAAGTGGTCATCACAGCCAGTGAGCCAATGAAGAAAGAGAGAGTGGGGGCATGGTTGAGCCGCTGCTCTGTCTGTTCATTCACACATGAAGCACGCCTAGGCCCTGCCTACTCAGATGCCCCCATTGCAAACTGCTTGCTATGGGGACGCTCAGCAGGATGGGGGACCCAAGAAGTGGAGGATCAGGACTGCTCTGTGCAAAACCACTACACAGAGGAAGTAATAATGACATGTTTGTTATTAAAAAAGTATAATATATAAAAAAGTTTTGCCAATAGTTATGCTTTAAAGTGATATTAAAAGGCATATATATAGGAGGAAGTGGCATCATTGTTGTGTGGCCCATTGTTTAATACTAGGGCCCAGATTCTTAAAGCACTTACGCCGACGTATCTTTATATACGCCGCGTAAGTGCACAGATGCGCCGTCGTATCTATGCGCCTGATTCCTAATGCAAGATACGCCTGAAATGTGGCTTCATCCGACCGACGTAAGTTTCCTACGCCGTCGGAGCCTGGGCGCATATTTACGCTGGCCGCAAGGGGCGCTTCCATTGATTTATGCGTCAAATATGCAAATGACCGAGATACGCCGATTCACGAACGTACTTGCGCCCGTCTCAGTAGTATACGCCATTTACGTAAGGCGTACGTCCGGCGTAAAGTTATTCCACCTATAGGAGGCGCATCCCATGCAAAGGTATGGACGACGGAACAGCCGCCGTATTTTACGTAGTTTACGTAGGACGACGTGAATAGGGCTGGGCATAGGTTACGTTCAGTGATTCGACGTATCTTAGGCGTTAGGTCCGACATGATTCTGAGCATGCGCACTGGGAAGCGCCCACGGGACGGCGCATGCGCCGTTCGTTCGGCCATTCATTTGCATGGGGTCACGGTTCATTTAAATGGATAACGCCCACTTCCTTCCTTCTTTGAATTAGGCGGGCTTACGCCGGCCAATTTACGTTAAGCCGGCGCAACGTTGGGAGTGAGTGCTTTGTGAATACTGTTCTTGCCTCACTGATTTACATTGGTGTAGCGCATATGAGATGCGCTACGCCGGTATAAAGATGCACCGCTCTGCGTGAATCCCGGCCTAGGTATTTACATGGAGCAGGAGCGAGCTCCAGGGTTTGGCACCCAGCATTTCCATAGAGGAGATACATGAATGGGAGCATTTTGGTTCAGAGTTAATGGGAGCAATAGGTATTTCATACAGAAATCAATGGCTGTATGCGGGTATACACTGGTACTTGTGTCAACACCTGCAGGCAAATACACCCAGATTTCATATTATACCACCCCCGGTAACTGTGTACATATGGCCATGATAAAGCTACATTAAATCACTGAACTAGTGTTATCATCCTTGAAATTGATAGAAACACATGAAAATGCTTATTAATGAGTGATGACCTGCACATAGACTCTATACCCTAAAAACGGTGAGGTGTAAGTGCAGCTTTCTGGCAGTGGAGATTTTTTTTTACCTAATAACTATTTAAAGTTTAATTACTACAAACAGTAGTATATGTATGTGTGTGTGTGTGTGTGTATATATATATATTATGCTCCAATAATTTGTTTTTAAATGTATGATGTATGAATATTAAATGTATCTAGAGATCTTTGTGTCTGATTTTCATGGCATTAAAAATGTAATAAATAAATAAGTATTTTATATATATATATATATATTACAGGGCTTTTTTGCAGGGGGAACTTGGTGGAACTCAGTTCCACCACCTCTGGCTCAGACCCTTTGGTGCCTTCTCACCACAATCACTTGTAAACACAGAAGTCTGGTTTCTGTGTTTACAAGTGACAGCTTTGTAACCCCCTGAACTCTGCATTCTGTATGTAATGCAATTCTGGTATTTAATGCCCCTTTAAGACCCTTCTACTGTTTGTGAAATCTGAACAGGTCGTGGTTGAGTTCCTGCACCTATTTTCTGAGAAAAAAAGCTCTATATATATATATATATATTTATATTTATATATGTGTGTGTGTGTGTGTATATATATATATATATATATATATATATATATTAGGGTTGTGGAAATCAAAGATTAATTCTTTGATTAATCATTAATTTTTTTGATCGATCAGAATTCTTTTGATCGGTACTAATGGTGCAATAGATCGTAAACGATCCGTGATCCGAACGGGTCACCGTATGCGGATCGGCATACCACAAGATACGCGGAGCTCCGCTGCTGCCTCAGGCAATAGGAAAGGCCGCGGCTTCGGCCTAGCTCCCGGATTGGTGGCCATCTTGGTCCACCCGGCGGCGGCCTAGGTGAGCCTAGAGTGGTGCGCTGATGTCATCATCCTGCCTCAACTGCTCGTTTTTCGGCCGGCTTCTCTGGTACGACTAAGCAAGCACTAATCTTTTTTTAGAAGAAGCACTAATCTTCTTATACAGTGGGGAGATGTGGACCATATTACAGTGGGGATATGTCTGTGGATTACAGTGGGGGGGATGTCTGTGGATATTACAGTGGGGAGATGTCTGTGGATATTACAGTGGGGGAGATGTGGACCATATTACAGTGGGGGAGATGTCTGTGGATTACAGTGGGGGAGATGTCTGTGGATATTACAGTAGGGAGATGTCTGTGGATATTACAGTGGGGAGATGTATGTGGATTACAGTGGGGGGAGATGTCTGTGGATTACAGTGGGGGAGATGTCTGTGGATATTACAGTGGGGGAGAGGTCTGTGGATATTACAGTGGGGGGAGATGTCTGTGGATATTACAGTGGGGGGAGATGTCTGTGGATATTACAGTGGGGGAGATGTCTGTGGATATTACAGTGGGGGAGATGTCTGTGGATATTACAGTGGGGGAGATGTCTGTGGATATTACAGTGGGGGAGATGTCTGTGGATATTACAGTGGGGACTATATATAGTGGTGATCCGGAAAAAGTATGTGCGTTATAATTAATCAAAATTAGTAAATTAATCAATTAAAAAAAAAATCGATTAATTGAACACAAAAATTTTAATCAGTAAAAGTCAGTAAATCATTTTGGGTCTCTGTCAAAACTGGCCTATTGGTGAAAGAACCACTCAGACCAAAGGGAGGAACTGGACATGATGTACTACACAGATAGAGGAACCTTTGATGAAAGTTGTCCTGCACATGTCGGTTCTTATGAAAGAGCCAAACACAAAACAGTTTCTCTTAAGTGCACTTATTTTGCCATTTGAATGAAGCCTTGTCATTTTTTTTTTCAGTACATAAAACTTATGGTTAACACAGAAGATGAGAAAATTGATTAGCCAAGTTTAAAATTCAATCTGAATTAGATAGGAAACTAAAAATACTTCAGGAGCACAAGTTTGCCATTGTTTAGCAACATACCTCACAATACACATCAATTTACAATAATGCATTTTGTATTGTTACACTTCCATTGATTTACATCAATTCATCAGGCAAAAAGCAAAGGTGTGAATTCAGCCTCATAGTGCAGCTTATCACTATAAACAATGGTGATTTTCTACTCTGAGACTTTGGCTTCACAGGACATTGCTTCTGTACTACTATTCACACAAATTAAATGGCGTAAAACTATATATTTTTTCGGAAAGCAGAGGACCTGAAAAAAAAAAATGGAAGTTGCGCATTTTTATGTCACATGATATTTGCTCAAGATTTTGTCGTACGTATTATTTCAGTAAAAACGTTTCAATCAGTGTTATTTATTCTATGTAGTATTTTTAATAGGATGGTATGATTTACAGAATAAACCACATAGAATTAATTTAGTTTTATTTGGTATTGTTGTTATTGGTAGTTTTATTGTTATTGTGTCTTGTGTCATTTTACACATGTATATATTTTCCAGATCAGTGCAGGTTAGACATGTTTCCACACTTCTTTCATATGGATTACTCTTCGACAACCTGGCCTGCTCTTTGGCCGTTTCCCTGGTCCAGACGAGCTGTTCCCGCCTTAGCATTGTTTCCGACATCCCTCTTTTCCATCTTACAAGCTGGGCCAATGCATCAGAAATCTTGTCTCTTCAAGATCTTCCCTTTGCTGCCAAATATAGGGAATTCTTATCCCTATACATTTTTTATCTACTACTTATATTTACAGATATTTTTGGCATCATACTCCTGATGAGTGGACAGGATCCACAAAACGCGTAGAGTTTATATATATATATATATATATATATATATATATATATATATATATATATATATATATATATATATATATATATATATATATATATATATATATATATATATAAAAAAGCAAGACAGTCTGATTCTTACATTTTATATTCATCATATGTTTTCTTTTACAATATTACCATGTAATTGTTCACCATGGATTTATTTTAACTATCATATGTTATATGTCAGCTCTTATTTATGACTTATAAATGACTCTACTACTACAACATTGTATCATGTATTTTGAGAACATGAAATGTTTTTTCTATTATTTTTTTGAAGTGATATGGCTCATTTAAAGTCCCATGACCACTGCTTCTTGTTTTAATGTTACTAATTTAGAAGAGTATACACAGCCATGAATTTTATCTGATCTTTAAATTTATACAGATCACACAACTTGGTTTTATTTAACATCAGATTTGTTTTCCTTTTATTATTTGAACTGGATGGAATTTTTTCCAACCCGAATAACTATGTAACAGATGGACAAGCAGGCTGAGAGAGTCAAATCAACAGCTGAATATTTATGCATCCCAATCCATGGGGAGAGGTTCCCAGATGGTAATTGGGAAGGGGCATAAATACCTGAGAGGTATCCTAGAGGAGGAGATCCCAGCCTAGAGGGCTGCTGCCCTCCCAGGCAGGCTTTCCATGTGTCTGCTGTTTATCGAGGTCCCAGCTAGGCTAGCTGGAGACCCTATTCTGCTAAAAGTTTCTGGAGCTGACTAAGTTACTTTCATGTGTGGATCTGGTCTGGTATCACTGGAGAGGTGTCTGGAAGATATTGGAAGGAGGTGTTCAACTGTCCAAGGACATCAGTGATTATTATTAGTTAAATGTCATGTATTTATATGTACCCTGGCTTGGTTGCAGTGCTTAGAAATGCAGGTTAGAAACAGAGCTGCGGGTTGAGACAGTCAACTGTAGATGTGTTGCAGACTTAGGCCTGTTTCACACGTGCGGACCGAATTTCCGCTTTTTCATCCATTCCGTTTGCGGATGAAAAAGGGACATACATTTGTCCCAATGAGATTGCGGGTGTCAGCGGATGTTAATCCGCAAAGATCCGATTTTGCAGACGGAAGAAAACCCTATTTTTCCTTCCGTCTGCGGATCGGATCGTATGAATACGGACATACGGTCCGTGTTCATCCGACCCCCCCATAGGGTAGAGCAGAGAAAAGACGGGGCGGTCCCTTTACAGTGTGCGGGGACCGCCCAGTCATCCGCCAGCTCAGCGGGGATCAACGGAGCGATCCCCACTGAGCAAGCGGAGCATACGGAGGCGGATCATTACTGATCATTACTGATCCGCCCCATGTGAAAGGGGCCTTACACACCACACAGCAGCTTACCTGAAGTAAGCATTCAAATGCGATCAGAGCATGTACTGTAGAAAACAATTATTTTGCAAAGATGTTTCTATTGCAGAGATCTCTTCCCAAGTGTAAACGAGCCCCAGTATCTAAATATGGTGGGATGTTACATATGGAATACTAGAGTTATGCTCACATAACAGTGTAAATTTCTACCATGTAATATTTCTTAATTTATTACAGGTACTTACTGTATATAGTGTAGTATCGACAATTTATATACCGTATATTATACATTCACATCAGTCCCTGCCCTCAATGAGCTTTCAATCTAAGGTCCCTAACTCACATTCATCGTCCCCGGTCCTAAACCTTCTAACTTCTCTTTTCTAGATTAAGTTGCCGGGGAGAGAGAGCCCTTCTCAAGAAAGGAAAAAAGGGAAAGAAAAAGAAAAAAAAAAAAAAGGGGGAAAGAATTTTTTTATTTATTCCACGTTATCAGTGCCAAAGTGAAAAACAAAAAATAAAGGAAGATAGAGGGACTTCACATTACCCTCTAAAAAGTACCTATTAAGTGAGCTCTATAGTGTGTGAAAGGAGGAAAATAGAAGAGAAAGAGAAAAAAAGAAAATAAAAAACTTTATTCCCATTATTAGTATCCAAGTGTAAGAAGAAAAATAAGAGAAGATAGAGGGGCCTCGTACTACCCTCTAAAAAAACACCTATCAAGTGAACTTTCCCTAACTATAATGTTTAAAAAAAAAAAATACTCGTTATCAGTGCCAAAGTATACGGCAAAAAGTAAAGGATGATAGAGGGTCATCATATTGCCCTCTAAAAAGTACCTATCAAATAAACTCTATAATATGAGATGAAGTAAAACAAATTCACCTCCCAACCACTTATCCTCTTAATCATTTTTAGAATCTCTACCCAATATGCCTGTGCGTCGACTTGATTCTGAGCATGCATGGATTTTTCTCCGACGGAATTCCACACAGACGATTGGAATTTCCTATCGGATTTTTTTCCATCGGAAGAATTTAAAACATGTTCTATTTTTTAACTCCGATGGGAAAAGTCCGATAGGGCCCACACACGATCGGAATTTCGGATGAAACAAGTCCATCGGACTTTTTTAATCGGAAAATCTGATCGTGTATACGCGGCATTAAGGCTCGTACACACGGTCGGACATCCAACAAAATTTCCCTTGGATTTTTGACTTAATTGATTTGTCCGATCACACCCATAGCATACACACACTCGGACTTTTTCCTCAACCAACACGAACGTAGTGACGTTTTAACGTACGGCCACGCGATTCAAAGAGGAAGTTCAAGTTTCGTACGTCCCGCGTTGCGTTCCATCAGCTACTATATAGTTAGTTTACGTTTCGTGTGAGTGCTTTCCCGATTTCCATTTTCGTGCCTTTTTGCTCGTTACTTTGCGTGCGTTCGCTCGATAACGAGATGTTGCGGAATCCAGCGAGAGAACGGGCTATTTATGGTCTTGGAGTTCTGGCTATTGCTCAAGCCCGGACCAGGACCAGGAAGAGGAGGACTGTTTGGACCAAAAATTGGTTGCTTCATCGGGACCAATTTTCACATATGGCATTGCTGAGGGAGCTGCAGGAAAATAATCCGAATGATTTTCGGAACTATCTTCGGATGTCCGATGCCTGCTTCCAGCGTCTTCTAAACTTGCTGTCCCCATATATTAGCAAGAAGGACACCTGTATGAGGCCTGCTATTCCTGCAGAGCAACGGCTCATAGCCACTTTGCGATATTTGGCGACAGGGAGAAATCTACAGGACATAAAGTTTACTACTGGGATCTCTCCCCAGGCTCTGGGACACATAATTCCGGACACTTGCTGTGCCATTATTCAAGTCCTGCAGAAGGACTATATTCGGGTAAGTTTTTTTCTTTGTTTTCACATTTGATACACTTCATGATTTCTCCAAAATATTTTATTAGTACTTTGTCTTATTTGTATATATTATGTTATTGTCTACCCTCTGGTGTGACAGTCACAAAACCCCAAGTCGGTTGCAACCTGATCCTTCCTTGGTTCACCATATTGGTCCCATGGCAAAGGAGAGAGTTCTTACCACTTGCCAAGCTTTAAGCATTTAACATTATCTACACAAAATGTATTTAATCTGCCACCAGAGGGAGTCATGAAGCATATTATTTGCTCTGCTTCTTAATTGTTATTCCACAAATGTTTTGATATATTTTAGTGTTCTCTTGCCCCTATAATGTATGTTTTCAAAATGCTGATAATATTTTCTGCTCAAGTCTTAACTAATTTTTCTTTGCTTCACTCCACAGTTTCCTTCAAACCGTGAGGAATGGCAGGATGTTGCAGCCCAGTTTGCCAATCAGTGGAATTTTCCCAACTGTGGGGGTGCCATTGATGGCAAACATGTCCGAATTGTTCCTCCACCGGCCTCAGGCTCTTTTTTTTATAATTATAAGGGCTTTAACAGCATAGTTCTGCTTGCTATTGTTTCAGCAAATTATGAGTTTTTATATGTTGATGTCGGTATGAATGGTCGTCATTCTGATGGAGGTGTCATGGCTCATACCGAATTTTATCAGCGTCTTACGTCTGGCACCTTACATTTGCCACCTGCGCAGGACAACGTGGAGGGCCTCAACTTTGTATTTGTGGCAGATGAGGCGTTTGCTCTTGGGGAACATCTTTTGAAGCCCTTTCCAATGAGGAACCTCACTCGTGAGCAACGGATATATAACTACAGACTATCTCGTGCCAGAAGGGTGGTTGAAAACGCCTTTGGCATTTTGTCATGTCGTTTTAGGCTTTTTCTGACTGCCATTCACTTGGCGGAATACAAACTAAATCATGTTGTTTTGTGCTGCTGCATCCTCCATAATTTTCTACGGAGGAATGCTGCTAACTACATAGGTTCCGGGCATACTGATGACCCCTCAGGTGGACGTCCAGCTGAAGATGCAGTGATGCCAGCCCTGCAACAAACTCGACCTGCTGTCTCCTCCCAGAATGCCCGTCTGGTGCGGGAGCAATATATGGAGTATTTTGTGGGTAGAGGGGCAGTGCCTTGGCAGCAAGATGTCCTTTAGTTTTTTGTGAACCTTTAGGATGTTCCTTTTGAAAACATTAAATTTGTTTACAAGATGCTGTTATGTTTGTTTATTACTATTATTTTACTGATTAATGAAATGTTGCTGTGATTACCATTAAATATTTTAGAACAACCAAATGTTTAATTAGCCTTTCTAAAGTTACAAACAGCTATGTGTATTATTATTATGCCTTTTTGTTTCTGATACACACCTTTTCCATATGCAAATATACTGGTAGTAGTGATCAGATAAATAATAATCCACAAAATGTTTCAAAAAATATATTTGTTCAATCCTGCACAATCCAATGTCACTTTTTGGCAGTTTACAAAATCAAAAAACATTGTTAGTTCAGGAATAACACAATTGTGTATTATTTGGGTAAAATGCTAAACATGCATCTTTTCAAACTCAGCCCTAGACATAGCAAACTTTTTTACATCAAAATTTTTCCTTTTTCAGCTTTCTTCACGCAACAAATAAAAAATTAGCAATGTAAATGTCTGTCCAGATGCACTTTTGTTCATTCTGTGTTCCATTTTTGGGTGTGGCAAAAATGCATGCACAGTGGTCTCCATGCGCCCCGTGGGTTGTGGTTGGCTGTAGCTCACAACATGTAGTTAGCCTTATCACCGGAAACGGACTACCATGTTGTGAGCTAGAGCCAACCGGAACCATAATGGAGTGCATGTCAAACCCTGTGCCTGCATCTTTGTCGCATACAAAAATGCACACCAAAATGAATGGAACTGCGTCTGATGTGAACTGACCCTTAGCACAGTCTTTACCAACTCTCATTCTCCTGGTGCAATCCCAGGGTCAGAATGACAAGTTTTTCCACTTTTGGCCTCGATACATTGGGCATTTCTATATGTGCATTTTTGTATGATTTTAAGGTCAAGCCCTTAAAATATAACAAAATGACATTTGTAGGCACCAGGAGAAGAAGAGTGGATAAACACTCAGCTGAGACCCTGAAATCACACATAAAGATAGTCATTTTGTGGTAATGACCTACCATTAACACTTTTTTTTGGAGAAAAAACTCAGATTTTACAAAATGTGCGTAGTGCAAATAGAATTAGTGCAAATTCTTTCATTTATCACAAACTGAGCATGTGCAAATAAGGCTAATTACAAATATTTCCATGATAAAACCTTGAACACGAGGGAACATTTGTAATTATAAAACAACGATAGAAAAAAACTAAAATTTTGCTAACAGGTCGTAATAATCCCGGATTCGTCTCTGAACACCAGTGGCAGCCTCCTTGAGATTTTCCAGCTCTGTCATTGCCTGCAGCATATCAGCACTGATCCGACCAATAGTGCATCCTGGTAGTTGGTGGCCTTGGAAAAAGACAAAAATTTAGTATGTGTTTGATGGTGAAGTGACTGAGGCAATCCCAAAATAAACCAAAATGTTACAATGGGGTCTATTTTCTTGAAATACTTACCTAAACCTAGACACTCAATTAGTCCTAACAACCTTTTTCATCTTCATAATACACCTACACTACTAGTGAATGTACACACTACAGATAATACTCTGTAAATCTTGGGCCAGGTGCATATCCATGTGTCTTCAAATGCATCTACCTAAACACCACTGCCACCTCTCCCTTCTACATGCTCAAATTTTGAATACACTCAATAATTTGCTATTGTGGTGTAGGCGTGTGTGGTGTGGACCTAGAAAAAAAAAACAGGTGTTGATTTTGCAAGGCACATGTTCCAAAAACTTACTGGGGCAAACAACAACCTCCGAAGGCTCATCTTGCATTTCTTGCACTCCTTCACCCTCAGCATATCTGGTGTCTGGGGATGTGCTGTCGACTGGTGGCTCTTTGCTGGGTCCGGCACTATCCTCCAAATCCTGCAAAGGTTGGTGTTGAGCACACTCACAATCCTCTAAAATG
This sequence comes from Rana temporaria, assembly GCF_905171775.1. Taxonomy (NCBI): domain Eukaryota; kingdom Metazoa; phylum Chordata; class Amphibia; order Anura; family Ranidae; genus Rana; species Rana temporaria. The sequence goes on along the minus strand of NC_053493.1, from coordinate 245,942,435 downwards.
AAAGAATAAATCATCTATGAATCGTTGCCAAAATTACATTATATTAACATAATCACATGTGCTGCTTTTAAAGTCCACCAACCTTGCCCTGGTGAACCAGTTTGCGCCACACTAGTGTACTACACTATGCATTATTACAATAAACGCTATGCTAGGGAACAGGAGTATGATGTCATATAAAATCTATGAAGACATGTCTATATCTAGGCCACATTAAACAACTCAGGCAGATGGCACCCATCACTCTTGTTTGCTATGGCAATATGGTTTATATGATGTGAAATCTAGCAGGCGTGACTCTGTGTGACTCTGATCCCCAGGGACTCTCCTCTACCCATCTCTACCCTGTAAATGCGTCATTAATGGTCAGTGATGAGCCACGCATCTAACATAAAGTGTAATGTACCCCTTAAGTTCAGTCCTGACACCATGGCGTTTGTCCTATCTCTAAACACCCCTGTCACTGGCAAAAGCACATAAGCATTTTTATTAACTTACGTTTTGGGGCAGATTTGGGGCCTGTTGTCTCCCCTGTTCTCTCCCCTGTTGGAGCCCGGCCAAGGGAAGCCTCCCTTTGTCCCCTGTGGTGTCTTTCTCTGTGCCTTTGTCCTGTTGAAAAAATTAGAATACAGTATATTAAGGATTTGCCAAAAGTAGCCAAGACATAATAAAAACTTTACAATTTTAATGAACTGCTTTTAAACTTCCATTAACTTCTTCTGTAGGCCCCACCAGAAAACTAAATCATTAAATTTCATCCATCTATAATGTACAGACAAATAATTCTCAAATTACATTTACTTACTTCTTTTGATAATGGTGCGGTGAATGGCTTCTAAATTTTCTTGCTCTCTGTGCTTCAAATCTGACCATCGTTTGCGGATTTGGTCTTTCGTTCGTTGGATACCATAATCTCCTTCCAATACCGCGAGGACCTTCTCCAGAACCCAGTCTTTATGGCTGTTGGGCCTATCATAATTTTCAAGTTTACAATCGTAATCGTACTTCTCAAAGATGCGAACCATCTCCACCATCTCCCCCTTGCTCATGGGGGTGGCCTTGTGTTTTCTATAAACGCCTCCACTGCGGGGCCTATTCGTTTTCGTGGGTTCCGCCATCACATTCTCCCTCACACATCCCAGAATGTCGCATGAAGAAAAAGGATTGTGGTCCCGCCCCAGCGTCATGACGCACGTAGAGCGAAGCTTCACGCATGCGTAGGCTATATAAATCAAGAACGAGCGCTCGATGTCACGGACGCATGCACGAACCTAACGGAACGACTCTACGTGCAGCCGAAGGTCTACGCGGAACGAAGGTAGGTGAATACATTGGGACACTAGTGGTTACTGCATGATTTAGCTTAGAGCAAACAGAGATTGTATAAGCAGGTTAGGAAGTTACAGCAAGCACTTATTGGTCGTATTGTATCCTTTATTGCAGATATCTCATCCAAATAATGCCGAAAGCAAAGGGTGGAAAGCTTAATTCCAAAGCATTCATCACTGCTTTTATTGATCTCTATAGATCACACACATGTCTGTGGCAGGTCACCAATAAAGACTACTCCAATAAAAATAAAAGGCAGGCAGCAATTGATGAACTGGTGGCAGAAGCAAAGACTGTGTACCCCAGGGCCAACGAGACCCAAATAAAAGCAAAAATTGGGGGCCTGAGGAGCACTTTTAAGAGGGAGCTCAAGAAGATTGAGTGTTCAAAAAGATCGGGAGCGGCAGCAGATGATGTTTATGTGCCCAAGCTATGGTACTTCAGCAGCCTGATGTTTTTAAAGGACCAAACAGAGCCAAGAAAACATCTGTCCACACTTGCATCCGCATCAGCAGAGGCCACAGATACTGAGGCTGAACCAACTCAGGATGAGGAGGAGGAGGAGGAGGAGGAGGAGGAGGAGGAGGAGGAGCTCAGCTTGACACAGGTATAGTATTCCTGAAAATATGTGCATTCAGATATACTATGATCAGTGGCGTTGCTAGGGGGGTGACATGACCAGAGGTGTAGGGTGCTGGGTAATGTAAAGGGGTCCAGACGTGCAGTTGTGGAGAGGGGTACACAGTAGTAACAAAATGATATTGAAGGATGCAGAGGTATGCAGGGGGCACAGTGGGGTGTTTGTACATTTTAACGTGTGGGGGGGGGGGGGGGCCAGATATTGGATCTGCCCCGGGTGCAAAATGCTCTAGGTACGCCCCTGACTATGATGTTAATGTGTTGTTATGATGGCAAGAAAATAAAATGATGCTCCTTTTTCAGACACAGGACGTTGCCAGCCAAGAAGAGGCTGGGCCCAGCAGACAGTCCACACAATGTAGAATCCCTACACTGAACCCTCCTAGGAAAAGGGCCAAGAAGAGGCAACATCTGGATGATGCCACGGCTGATTTTCTAAGTAGGGCCACATCGGTCATCACCACAGCACCCGATAGTGCAGAAGGGTTTGGCTGTTTTATAGCAAACAAACTACGGGAGATTGATGCCGATCAAAGGGAGCTATGTGAGGGGATCATGGTCCAGCTCCTTAGCAAGGCCAGGAAACGGGAGCTAACCCCTATTTCACATGTCTGTGATATAGATCACACACCTCCAGCCAATGTACAACAGGCCTACCAACAACAGACAAGCTTCCAAGCACACCCAGCCTACCCACACCAGCCAACCTACCCACACCAGCCTGCCTACCCACACCAGCCAACCTACCCACCCCAGCCAACCTACCCACACCAGCCAACCTACCCACCCCAGCAAGCCGAGCCACACCAGCCAACCTACCCACCCCAGCAATCCCACCCACCCCAGCAAGCCGAGCCACACCAGCCAACCTACCCACCCCAGCCAACCTACCCACCCCAGCCAACCTACCCACCCCAGCAATCCCACCCACCCCAGCAAGCCGAGCCACACCAGCCAAACTACCCACCCCAGCCAACCTACCCACCCCAGCAAGCCCACCCACCCCAGCAAGCCGAGCCACACCAGCCAAACTACCCACCCCAGCCAACCTACCCACCCCAGCAAGCCCACCCACCCCAGCAAGCCAACCCACCCCAGCAAGCCAACCCACCCCAGCAAGCCAACCCACCACAGCAGCATGGGGGTCAGTGGCCAACTCAGAGCCCCGATTTTAGGGGATACTAATTTATCTTTAAATATCTATGATTTTGAACATATTTTTGCTATTATTTGTAGTTGAGTATGTTTTGTTTGGTTTGGCTTAAGAAAAAATGCTCGAATTATGGCATAAAATCTTTATTTTTTAGATATTATTGTTTTTGGTATTGTGGTGTGAGTGTTAAAAATTATAACGCTTCAGCTGATGAGGTGTGAAGTGTGGAGAGTGTTGGCCAGTTTGGTATGCTGAAATATCAGCCTGTTGAAGTACCACAGCCTGGGCACAAATATGTCTGCTGCTGCTGCTCCCCATCTTTTGGAGACCACAATCTTCTTGGGCTCCTTATATTTTAGTTAATGCTTAGGTCCCCAAGTTTGGAGATTATAACCTAATTTATGTATGCCCTGGGGTACAGAGGCTTTGCCAACTCAACCAGTTCTTCAATTGCTGCCTTCCTGTTGTTTTGTATTTGGATCTGTTATTATTTTTCCCATTTTTTGCTAAATAAAATGATGATGCTAAAAACTTGTGGATTATGTGTGGAAAGTCAAATGTAAGTTTGTGAGTAGGCAGGCCCTTTGCTAAAATTGAAGGGACATAAATAGGGTAGTTATTACTTTGCCCAGCATAAAGAATTGGGGATATTTATTGGTTTTGCATTTCAAATAAATAAGAAAAAAAAGGCTGGATTCATATCCAGAAAATACACTAATCCAAAGTAAATACATTTGTTTTTAATCCGTCCGTATCACCAGTTGAGCAGATGTACATATTAGGACATTCTAAAGAAAAATAGAATATGCGCTGCTATTTGAGATTTCGAAACTTGCCGCGTGACGAATGAGCATTTTCAAATACGAACGCTAGTTTTACTAGACAGCTGGCTTCCGGGTGCTCTTTATTTCGGGGCATGCGCATTTAGCTTTTTTTGAAAAATCCGATGGTTTTCTGTACACACGGTCGCACTTTGCACAATCGGACTTTTCAGAACAGAAAGTTGGTCCGTTCACAGACCCAACTTTTTGTCCGATTGAAGCCTAAAAAGTTGGTCCGATGGAACGTACACACGGTCGGAGAAATTAGAAAAGTGCCGGATTTTGAAGTTGGTTGGCCGAAAATCCGACCGTGTGTACGGGGCTTTAGACTCACAGGCTCCATTCACACCTAAGCGTTTCAGATCGCAGGCAGAGATTTAAACTTGTTTTAGGTGACAGGCACCCCACAATTCTGTTTGCAGGATTTTGCAGCAAATTGTCGGGCGACAATTGCGGCAAAATTGCACTGCGATTGGGGTGCCATTAAAAGTAACAGGATCACGAGCACGTCCCACAATTTGCGGAGAATCTGGGATCATGGGCGGAATTGTGATCCGGAACTCCTAGGTGTGAATGGAGCCAAAATTTGGCCACGCTCACTGTTTATTATGGCGCACTGAGCTGCATTATTACTCTACCTGGGGCACCCAAAAGTGTCCCAGGTCTTTAACAATCTTATAGTGTATACTAAAAAAAAAAAAAACATGCTGTGCGCCGCTAAAGTGTTCGGGTTTGGCTTGAAGAAAAGGTGGCAACCCTAGGATGCATAGGCTATAGCATATAAATATTTATCAACTGTGGTTTGCTATGCAATATATGCCTCAGTATCCTACCATATACCAGATAAGCCCTTGCATGCCTAAAAAAATGGCTATCGTTAACAGAGGCTGTAAAAAAATTCTAGTTTGTGAAAAGCCTTAGTAAACATTATATATTGTAGAACGTGTGTACAGAAGTTCCGCCCCTGGCTGGCATAAGAGATTTCATACACTGGTGCTTGGAAAAGAGATTTCAGTGATAAGCAAACTCATACATATCCTGTTTTCTTTCCAATGACAGCACAGCATACAAGGTTTATTGACATGACACTTAAGCCGGGTTTATTGATCTCCCCCGCTGAGCTGCTGTGTCCTGAGAGGGGGACACTCCCCACCCCTCCCCGCCCAGCCGGATGCCCCTCCCCCAGAACACTCCGATCATCGCTTTCTGCCATTGGCTGAAAGCATTGATCGGAAATCGGTCGGCTGCTGGTTTTCCAAATGGCCGGCTTTTGTCGTTCAGAACGACATACACTCGGACGATATTTTCTAACCCGTAAATGTCAACATTCTGCTCTTAGTGCAAGTGAATTTCATCTTAAATACTGTGGGCATATGCATTCCCTGGTGCATCTTATAGAAGGCACAGAAACAGCATTATCTGTATGTTTCACTTTCTATAAAAAAAAAATATATATATTATTATTTAAATGCACCCACTCAAAAAAAATGTGCATTTATTATTTATTAATTTTTTTGCACTGGACCCTGTAAGTGTAAGGTAGGGATGTCCCGATACCGAGCATTTTCCTGAGTACTTGTACTCTGTGAAAATGCTCCGATGCTTCACCCGATATCTGGGCAGTCAGGGGTGATCGGTGTGGCAGGGGAGTTACAAGCACCGATCTGCCCCCTTTTCTGCTGCTTTAGTCAAAGTTATACAGCAGTGATCAGTGCTTGTAACTCCCCCCCCCAAAGCCGCACTGATCACCGCTGACTGTCCTTGTATCCTCCTCTGTGCTACTCTCCCCCTCAGGGTTCGTGTCCCCGTCAATGCTGCTGTCAGTGCTCTGTGTCCCCCTCCGTGCTCCGTGTCCCCATCCATGCTGTGTGTCCTCCTCCGTGCTGCTCCCCCCTTCGGGTCCTTGTCCCCCTCCGTGCTGCTGTTCGTGCTCCGTGTCCCCCTCCTGCTGCTCTCCCCCTCAATGTCCTCCTCCACCCCCTCGATCTGTCAGGATGGAGCGTGGAGGTAGGAGCCGCTAAACCCGGCTTCTACCTTTTCCAAACGTACAGAGACCATGACACTACCTGCCTGGAGTTTGCATGTTCTCCCTGTGCCTGCATGGGTTTCCTCCGGGTACTCCGGTTTCCTTCCACACTCCAAAGACATGCTGGTAGGTTAATTGGCTTCTGCCTAAATTGGCCCTAGTATATGTATGCGAGTTAGGGACCTTAGATTGTAAGCTCCTTGAGGGTAGGGACTGATGTGAATGTACATTGTATATGTAAAGCGCTGCGATGGCGCTATATAAGTACCTAAATATTATTATTATTATTAACAACTGAGCATCGTAACCTGTGTTTACAATGTTTCAGTTTATGAATGGAGAGGAGCTTCTCTCCATTCATTTTAGCTGAGGCTGCAGAGAAAGGGACTGGGGAATCTGTGTCCTTAGTCCCTTTCTCTGCCCAAAGGGGGGATGAAAGAAAAAAAATTGCAATAAATAAAGAAAAATTAATTAAAAAATAAATAAAACACACTGACACAATCCACTACCCCCCCCATAAAAAAAGAAAGCACATTAAAAAAAATATATACACAAATAGTAAAAAAGAAAAAATTGTAAAAAAAAAAAATACTGCCACATGTGCCACTGTCACATGACATTATAAAAAAGTATTGGTAATTGGTATTGGCGAGTACGTGAAAAAAAGTATCGGTACTTGTACTCGGTCCTAAAAAAGTGGTATCGAGATAACCCTAGTGTAAAGTATTGTAACTGTAATCTGTGCACAGGCTCCTGTAGACTTTTTTCCCAGCCCCCACACCTCAGGGGGAATGGACCTTCGGTTAATAGGCTTACGGAAGTATTCAATGGACTACAAGTACAGTGGCGCCATCAAAGTGGTGTTCAATTGTGAACTACAAGTAGCTCTGCCACAGTGTCAGATAGGACTTTTAGTTTTTCCATTTACAGATCTTGAATAAGAAAATGTATAGAATGCTAAGAAAAACTATACAATTCATGCAAGATGTGCGGATGGGCTGTGCATTCGCACCATGTTCTATGTCACACCCTAAATATGGGTGTAACATGAAAGATGGCATGAAAGTTGGAAACATGGTATTAAATTTGAGTTTAATGTGCATGGCAAGCTTGGATCCCATTATATGCATTGAACATGAATTAATTTTAACTAGATAGATTGAGGGATTGCAACCACTATGTATGTATAATGCATGCATTTTGTACCGATTTATCCTTGCTCTTGTTCATTTATTTTAGTAAATCAGCCAATCCAGGTGAAGCATTTTTTTAGTCAGTGTTGCTCATTCTTACATTTTGTAAATGGCAAATCTGATTGGCTGTGCTAATGTACAAACATGACCTCTGACATGACCTTTGAGTCTTTCGGAGAAATACTTTTACAATTAAGTTAAAGTGGATATACAGTGCCTTGAAAAAGTATTCAGGCCCCTTAAAAAATTTCCACATTTTGTCATGTTACAACCAAAACGTAAATGTATTTTATTGGGATTTTATGTGATAGACCAACAAAAAGTGGAATGAAAATGATAAATTTATAACATTCTGGTACGACTTTCAAGCAACGTTTGAGGGTTAACATTGACATCTATACCCTTCAAGCTGCATGAAAGTTGGATGAAAGTAATGCATGAACTACTTTGAAGTTGCTGCAAATTTACCCAGACCAAGACCCTTTTTGAGACTTGTTGTTTACAAGTTAAATATTTTTTTTTGCTAGAAAATTACTTAGAATTCTCAAACATTATATATTTTTTTCAGACACCCTAGAGAACAAAATGGCAATCATTGCAATACTTTATGTCACACAGTATTGCGCAGCGGTCTTACAAGCGCAATTTTTTTGGACAAAATACACTTTTTTGAGTTAAAAAATAAGACAACAGTAAAGTTAGCCCAATTTTTTTTATATATTGTGAAAGTAAATTCGCCGAGTAAATTGATACCCAACATGTCACACTTAAAAATTGCGCCTGCTCGTGGAATGGCGACAAACTTTGGCACTTGGTGACTTTAAAAAAATTCTACAGGTTACCAGTTTTGAATTACAGAGGAGGTCTAGTGCTAGAATTGCATCTAATGCCGCGTACACACGATCGGTTAAACCGATGAGAACGGTCTGATGGACCGTTTTCATCTGACCAAACCGATCATGTGTAGGCCCCATCGGTTATTTATCCATAGGTTAAAAAAAAGCAATCTTGTTTTAAATTTAACCGATGGATACCTAACCGATAGGAAAAAAAACGATCGTTAGTAGGCACGTATATCGTTTAAAAATCCACACATGCTCAGAATCAAGTCGACGTATGCTTGGAAGCATTGAACTTCGTTTTTTTCAGCACGCCGTTGTGTTTTACGTCACCGCGTTCTGACACGATCGTTTTTTTAACCGATGGTGTGTAGGCACGACTGACCATCAGTCAGCTTCATCGGTTAACCGATGGTGTATACAGGGCATAACATTACATGTGTGATTTAAACACTGTTTTCATATGCGGGCGCGACTTACGTTTCCTTTTTTTCTCTGTGCGCAAGCTCGGTGGGACGGGTGCTTTAACATTTTTATTATTATTATTTATTTTATCTTTTATTTTTACTCTGCCCTTTTAAAAAAAATATTGGGTCACTTTTATTTCTAATAAAAGGAATGTAACATCCCTTGTAATAGAAAAAAGCATGACAGGACGACCTCTTAAATGCGAGATCTGGAGTCAAAAAGACCTCAGATCTCATATTTAGACTAAAATGCAATAAAAAAAAAAATGTATGTCATAAAAAAAAGAAGAAAATTCCCCTTTAAGAGAATTGGGCGGAAGTGACGTTTGACATTGCTTCCGCCCTTTAATGCTATAGAGCCGAGCGGGAGCCATCTTTCCATCACTCTGCATCCAGACAGTGAGGGGAGCGGACGCCATCATCTCCGCTACTACCAGTGGTTCTGGTAAGCGGCGAAGATGACCAGAAGAGGGGGGGGGCCTGATAAAAGTTATCTTGTGACGAATCCATGGAAAGCATGAGGAAAGACTTGTCATGTAACTTTGATGTCCAAAGTTGCATGACAAGTCGCACAAGTGTGAATGGAGGCTAACTTCTAGTTGGGCATTGTTTGAGAAGACAGAACGCACCATCCAAATGAATAAAGGTTCTGTACTCACAGGACCACAAAACCCCAGCATTGAATTGGCTAAATGAAAATGTAAAGTTCATTAATCAGTAGAGGTCTTGTAAACATCTTTTGTTGGATATCAACACATGTCTTTATTATGCAACTAGGTGAAGCAAGACACTGTATACACCGCCCCAGTGTCTTTGATGAACACAACTGAGCCAATGTTATGAAACAGCTGCAGTCAAGGAAATCACCAGTATTGTCTGACCTTCGGCCAAACTATAGCCAGGATATATGTAGCTATTCCTGGATGGAGGTACAGTAAAAGCTTGGTCTGAGAGTAACTTGGTTACTTTCTGCAAGACAAGGAATTTTTTTAAATACATTTTGACTTGATATACAAGCGATGTCTTGATATACAAGTAGCGTCATGTCACAACTGAGTATAAAAGAGAAGAGAGGCGCCTCAAAGTGTAGCAATATGGTTACATTTAATGAAGGTACAACATTTAGCAACTCACATGGTTGATGATTAAAAGAGGCACATCTAAGTATGCAGGCATCTGTGGGAAAACTGCCCACATAGACCATCCTCCGCACCGCCATCAACGCCATCCCTTCCTCGCTGCGCTCCATGAGTGCTTCAAGCCTCACTTTCAGGGTAGTCTTCCTGGTCACGATTGCAGACTGACAGCGCAAAAAGCGGTCCGGTCATTGACCAGCAATATGGTCCGGTGCTGAAGTGGTTAAGAAGATGTCATCTAGCCTCCCTGAGTCACTCACATTGACCCAGATTCAACCCAGCCTAGCTCTCAGCCAGGCTAAGTTTACCTACACTACAACCAACACTAGCACAATAGCTAGAGGGTGCTACATATACCATAGTTTGTAGATGCTCTAACCTTTACGCAAACCAAATCAATGCTAATTTTAAAGGCTAATATGCAAGTTATTGTCATAAAAAGTGTTTAGGGACCCGGGCAGAGCAGCAACATAAGGGTCAGAAGAAGCAACCACAAAACAGAAGATTTATTTTTTGCCAGGATAGCAGTTAAAGACTGCAGAAGTTTGGTGCAGGTAGTGGGAAAAGTAAATTTAGGTACTCTTCTATGTAGGATGGCCTTTTGTAAAATGGAAAATTGAATACTTACCTTTCCGTAATTTTCCTTTCCTGGTGCCTACCCATGACAGCATACCAATGGTAGGTAAGGAATGCCGGATCTAGGCTAAAGTGCGACATGAAGGTGTTGAGGATGACTAACTAACCGTCCTGCAAATTGTCTCAGGAGAGACCCTAGCCCAAAAGCTGCCGAGGCAGAGGTCATTCCCCGTGATGAGTGCGCATTTAGCGCATTTGGGACTGGGAGACCACTAGCCCGATACGTCCTTGGATTAGCTTGGAGGGCATAATTTCTATCTTTGCGCCCTTGGGAGTAACAAATGAACATTTATCCTTGCGAAACTGTTGCGTTAGTTCTAAATAACGCCTCAGAGATCTGGCTACATCCAAATTGTGTAGTTTGAGGAGATTGATCTTCTCCGAAGGCCGGGAGAACCCAACCCATTCCTGGTTGAGATGGTAGACTGTAGGTACTTTAGGGACACACTGGTGAATAGGCTGTAGGACTACCCTGTCTGAGAAAAAATATCTGGGGGGGGGGGGTAACTTTCTTTTATAGAGTTACGTGGTCCTGTGGGTTGATCAGGGGGGAGCTATCAACCATTGGTATGCTGCCATGGAGGCACCAGGAAAACATTTTTACTAATTGCACAAAGCAATCCCGAATAATGGCAAAGGAAAATAATTCACACCTCACAGGCAACTGCTAGGTAAGTAGTAAGTGCAATGGATCAAACAGCCAATTACAAGTTTTTTTGGTCAAAGGGGGCTGAGGTCAGCATGTTCACTCAATAGAACTTCATGAACATGTACCAAGGACTAGGTGGTAGCGCAAGTCCGATGTTGAACAGACCAAGATGTTTCTACATTCATAGTGAAATGAGCAGTGACAGTGAAGCAAGGAAACCCAGAAAACCTGGACTAGCACTTCACCAGGTCGCTCAGGCATGGCTGAAGGAATGGGGGATCTCATGGAGGCGGATCTTTCAGGTATTTAATGCAGGTGAGAAGCGCGATACAGTCAGATACCCCAGTTGAAGTCTATCTTAGACGAAACCGGTCGGGTTGCTGATTCATCGCATCTCCACTGCATTTTGTTCTTTGGAATTACTCTTATTCACCCATCAAGGGTGGGAGTTGCTGCTGTTTTTTACTTTTACAGTTCTTTTCCTTGTCACGTGTGGCTTTGTGATTTTTATTATTGCTTTAATTGAGTTCCTGTCACTAGTGTGGAATTATTTATTAAACCAGTTTTACACTATGAGGAGCCCTTTTTCCTTTCTTTTTTCTCCTCCTATGGCTGGGAGTGTTTAAGCATTACTACCAGGCTGGTATAATATCAAGTTTTTTTTTTTTTTTTTTTTTTTTTTTTTCCGCCTCAGAGAACTATCAGGATATTCAATCAGTTTGCGTTCAGTTCGCAGTCTCCTTAGTTCGCATCATGGTTGGAAAATTTATTTATCTATCCATTTCATTTTCTTCCCTACTTTTTTTTTTTTTTTTTTTTTTCCCTTTCCCCCTTTTTTTTTTCTTAAACATATGTCAGTAAATATACAAAAGGAGAAAAAAGGAAAAAATGCTTAAATACATAAATAGATACATTGGTTTCCCCTAGCCGAACCACCCCTCATCCCACCCTCAAGCCACCCCCAGCCCTTTTCCCCTCCTTCCCGCCCTCCCCTATCTCCGGAAATCTGTCTCCTATTGAATCACTCTTTGCCCATTAACCTTACTACTCTATATCAATCATCCTATCTATATACCTTGATGCAAGTTTAAAATTAGCCCAGTCCTGCCATTTCCGTTTAAATCCGCCTTCTCCTTCCTCTCCCATGTACCTGAGCTGTTCAGCATAATATATATCATTGATTCTGCAAAACCAGCTCTTCTCTGTCGGGCTCATAGGGTCCTTCCATTGTTTGGGAATCAAGCTCTTTGCTGCATCTAGTACGTGAGGAAGTAAAGTTCTCATGTACTGTTTAGTTGACATTTCTGTCCCATGGAACAAGCAGACCCATGGATCAGGAAGTATTTTAATTCCGGTTATCTCCTCAATTACCAATAATACATTATTCCAGTATGTTTTAATTTTTGGGCAGGTCCACCATATATGTGACATAGTTCCCACTTCAAGACAGCCCCTCCAGCAATATTTGGAGGTGTCGTCTTGATAACGGTGTGCTATGGCCGGGGTTATATACCATCGTGCTAAACACTTAAAGTTCATTTCGATCAATGCACAATTAAATGAAGTCGTATGCGTCCTTTCTAATATTTTCCTGACCTCTGTCTCGGTTTTACCCGTTCCCAATTCCTCTTCCCATTTATTAATATAAGGAGGGAAACCGGGGTCTTTCAATCCCATCAATATTTTATAAATTGCGGAAATCGCGCCCCTTCCCTTTGGAGCTAGACACAGACGCTCCAAAGGAAGCAAGTGTCTATCTGACCTCAGGGGGGAGGGGAGGGAATCTACAAAATGCGTCAACTGCAAATATCGCCACCTGTTCAACTCAAACAATTCTTTTTTTTTACTTAGTTCCTGGTAGGTAAGAATTTTGCCATCTTTTAATATGTCTTTTAATTGTGCATCTGGTTTTTTAATCCAGTTACCAAACAGGTCCATTTTCCCTGGTGCAAAAAAAATTGTGTCAAATAAAGGGATTAGTGGGGAATTATAGCCCCATCTATGTTTTTTGTGTGCCCTATCCCATATAGATATGGATGCCAATGTGATTTTGTGCATGTGCAGATTTATTTGTCTAAAATGTGGCGGTATCCAAATCTCTTTTCCTAACCGTGATTTATTTGAACAACTTTCTATTCTCACCCACTTTTTCTCTTTGTTATCTCTGACCCAATCAATCACCCGTGCCATGTGAATAGCCCTATAATATGTGTAAATATCCGGTACCCCCAAGCCACCTTGTTTCTTATCTCTAATTAACACCTCCATACTTATGCGCGTTTTTTTGTTCCGCCATATAAACCTATTTAGTAACTGTTTTAGTATTTTAAAATAAACACCCGGTAATGCGATTGGTAACATTTGCATTATATATAATATCTTAGGGAGAGTAAACATTTTAAAACAATTTATTCTCCCTAGTAGGGATCTTTGTCTCAATGCAATTCTCTTTAAATCTTTTTTAATATCATTTAATAATGGTATGTAATTCTGCAGGTAAATTAGGTCAGGGGATGATGTAATATTGACTCCCAAATATTTTATCTCGGTATCTTTCCAAATAAATGGGAACTCTTGCTTATATCTCCGTACGTCCTGTGCGTTCACGCTAATATTGAGGATTTCTGATTTTAGAGGATTGATTTTAAAATTAGAAACGTCTCCATACAATTTGAGGGTTTTTAATAGATTCGGGAGTGTTATAGTTGGATTCGTTATAAATAATAAGATATCGTCGGCGAACGCTGCAAGTTTATGTTCTCCATCATTTGTTTGAATCCCCCTGATGTCGGGGTTATTTCTAATCCCGGCCAGCAATGGTTCCAAAGATAAAATAAATAAAAGAGGGGACAGGGGGCACCCCTGTCTAGTCCCATTGAACATTTCGAATGTCCCTGACAATGTCCCGTTCACCTTAACTCTTGCCGTTGGGTGTTTATACAGAGCGCTTATCCACCCCATCATTTTTGGACCGATCCCGATAAACTCCAATGTGTTCAATAGAAATCCCCAGTCTACCCTGTCGAAAGCCTTTTCGGCATCTATAGACAGGAGTAGACCTGGGGATTTACTATCTTTTATTATCTGTGTCAACAGAAGTGTTCTGATGCTATTGTCCCTACCTTCCCTCCCGGGGACAAAACCTACTTGGTCAGTATGTACTAAATCTTTCATGATTGTTTTCATTCTCCCTGCTAGGATTTTGGCAAATAATTTTACGTCTGCATTTAATAGCGAAATGGGTCTGAAACTAGAACATAAGGAGGGATCTTTACCTATCTTAGGGATTACTGTAATTGCAGCCTCCAAAGCCTCTTGACGAATATCCCAATTTAAACCGATACCATTTATATAGGAGCACATCCTGGGGATCAGAATGTCACTGAACTTTTGATAGTATGCAATTGTTAACCCATCGGGGCCTGGGCTTTTCCCCTTTGGCAACTCCTTTAAATTATTACGGATTTCCATTTCCGTTATAGGTTCTTCTAAAAAACTAATTTTGTCATCTGGTATTTTATTTAAACATGTGTTACTTAAAATTTTTTTTGTATTTACACTTCTCCTTTTTGTTTTTTCTGAGGTGTCCCCTTGCGATATCGAGTACAACTTCCCATAGTATTCTTGAAATACTCTTGCAATTTCTGATGTTGTATGTACCTTACTCCCTTTGCCTGTTTGAATACTTTCTATAAAATTACCCTTAAATTTGTTTTGAAACACTTTTGCTAGGTATTTACCCGACAAGTCACCCCATTGATAGTTCTCTTTCTTACGTCTGTAAGATGCCGCTCTATTATCATATTCAATGAGATCTCTTAATTCCTCTCTTTTTAAGATAACGGTGCGCTCCGCTTCCTGCTCTCCTGTTAATTTATGGGTCTGTTCAAGATCCAAGATAGTTTTATATAACTCATCATATTTTTTCTTAGTTTCTTTTTTTTTGCTGATCCTATTGCGATCAGTATGCCCCTGATATAGGCCTTGTGAGCCTCCCAAACTAATGATTCCGACATGTGTTCGGAACAGTTGGTCTTGAAATACCATTCCAATTCCTGTTTTATCCTTACTACAACCTCTTCGTCTTGTATTAAGTCCTCGTTAAGTCTCCATTTGGTATTGCTTTTGGGAGCTCCCTCGTTTTTTAAGTTGATTGAAACTGGCGCATGATCCGACAGGGTGGTTATCCCAATTCCCGAACTTGTCACCACATCCAGTGAGCTATGATCCACTAAAAAAAAGTCGATCCTAGAGTACGTCCCGTGCACAGCGGAGTAGAATGAGTAATCTCGTGTTTTCGGATGCTGAATTCTCCAAACGTCTATCAATTGGAGTTGGTGTAATTTTTTTTTAAGTGATTTTCTTTGTGCATCTCCAGTCCGCTGTGCACGGGACGTACAATCAAGGTCCAGATCCAGGCAGAGATTCATATCGCCCGCCACAACTGCCCTGCCTATCCTAAAGTCCATAAACATCTCAATGACCCCCTTAAGAAATCTCATGGAGTTCTTATTTGGACAGTAAATGTTTGCAATAGAATAGTCTACTTCGTTTATTTTTCCTCTAAGTAGGAGATACCGCCCCTCGGGATCTACTTTTCTCTCTACCAGGACGAATCTAACTTCCTTGGCAAACCCTATGGCAACCCCCTTTGCCAGTTTAGTCGGTGAATCTCCATAGTACCATAGTGGGTATTCCGGTGAGCTTATTTTAAGATTTGATTCCTGCGAGATATGTGTCTCTTGTATGAGTACTATATCTGCTTTAAGATGTTTAATTTCTCTTAAAATATTACCCCTTTTTAACGGGGAATGTAATCCCCTTACATTATATGAGAGTATTTTTAAGGTTCCCATAGTTCTACCAAGTAATATCAAGTTATCCTCTGGATGCCAAGACATTTTGGAGATCATTCTTGCCCAGGACCACCATCCTGACGCCATCCAGATCAGACAGTCGGTCTACACAAGCCCTGAAGACCCTCCCGCCGTACGGTGAGTCGAGGGTCCACCTGATCCGGTAAGAGTACCCATCTGTCTTCATATATCCAGTATTGAGGATTGCTTCTGAGAAATATATGTCTTATGCAAACCAGCTTAGGAGAAGATATGTTTGTCACATTCTTATGAAGCACAGACTGATCTTTATATGATTGATTGTTGTTATCACATTTTTTGCAACGGTGGACTGCATCACTATTGCACTTTCAGGGTGTATGTTTTATTATATGGTTGGTTCACCATCACTGGTTTTTAATAAGTTTGAACACTTATTTTTGGTACATGATCACTGCAGTGACAGTACCTCTGAGCAATCTTTATTTATTTATTTTTGAATGGTTGGTTCAATTTTCACTATTTTCTGGTCACCTATTTATGACATCTCAAATCATATAGTGGGGTGGAACACCTATTTTTGGTTTGTAGGAGAACCCTCACAGGGTCCCCTTATTGGCGCCACATTGTTATATATATCGAAGCTCAGTCCCCCAGAAGTGCAGTCCCATGGTCCAGCTGTGTCCCCAGGGCCCGTTTGCAGAGCTGAAACAGCTGCAAACTGTAGGCATGCAGCAGAGGCTGAAGACAGATTTGCTCAGCTCTTCTGATGTCCCTTTAGAAACAGTTCATGTAAAAGGGTTTCCCCCAAGCTTATCTGAGAAGGAATAGAACTAGGGAAAGCACACCAATAGTGCTGGGTCAGCTATTTCCAATGGTGTACATATTAACTGCTGATCTAGCAACATTCTCTACTCACCCACAGAATTGGATACAGATGCAGCAGTGAATCTCCAAGGTTTGATTACAATGCTGTGATGATGAGCTTTGAGATTGTCTTCCACAGGAGAGACTATAGTAAATAATCAAGGTTTGCTATGCATTGTATGACACGGAGCAAAGTCACACAAAACAGTAAGAAAACTGAAGCCATGGCTGGCGATTGCTGGGGACTGTTTAATTCCATGTAATCGTGCTTTCAATCAAAAGCTGAAGTCAAGCGTTCAAAATTGCTATATACACATACACACACTTATATATACACACACACACGCTATATTGGGACGTCTGCCTTTACACGCACATGAAGTTTAATGGCATCCCAGTCTTAGTCCGGAGGGTTGAATACTGAGTTGGCCCACCCATTGCAGCTATAACAGCTTCAACTCTTCTGGGAAGGCTGTCCACAAGGTTTAGGAGTGTGTCTATGGGGATATTTGACCATTCTTACAGAAGCGCATTTGTGAGGTCAGGCACTGATGTGGAGGAGAAGGCTTGACTCGCAGTCTCCATTCAAATTCATCCCAAAGGTGTTCTATCGTGTGGAGGTAAGGACTCTGTGCAGGCCAGTCAAGTATCTACACCCCAAACTTGCTCATCCATGTCTTTATGGACCTTGCTTTGTGCACTGGTGAGCAGTCATGTTGAAACAGGAATGGGCCATCCCCAAACTGTTCCTACAAAGTTGGGAACATGAAATTGTCTAAAATGTATTGGTATGCACATGCCTTCAGAGTTCCGTTGATTGGAACTGAGGGGTCAAGCCCAACGACTAAAAAACAACCCCACACCACAATCCCTCCTCCACCAAATGATTTGGAGGGGTGGCCCAATACTTTTGGCAATATAGTGTGGATAAGCAAGTTTGGGGGGGGGGGGGAAACTTGACTGGCCTGCACAGAGTCCTGATCTAAACCCAATAGAACACATTTGCGATGAATTAGAGCGGAGACTGCAAGCCAGGCCTTCTCGTCCACATCAGTGCCTGACCTCACAAATGTGCTTCTGGAAGATCCTCGAGGACAGCCTTCCCAGAAGAGTTGAAGCTGTTATAGCTGCAAAGGGTGGGCCAACTCAATATTGAATCCTATGGACTAAGACGTCATTAAAGTTCATATGTGTGTAAAGGAATGTGTCCCAATACTTTTGGCAATATGGTGTATATATAGCCAACATCATTGACAACCTTTAAACATTTAAGTGCATGCTTTTTTGCATGTTAATGCATATTGTATTAGGTGTCAGCTTTGCTAGGTGGCAAAAAGACCAGGGGCATGAGCCCGAAGTCCGAGGCCAGCACTGGGGGGAGGGGGGTCTAGTGGCGTGTTTTTTTTGGCTGGATGGGGGTAAGCTCACTTGCTGGTTGCTGCCTGGCTTACCAGTGCCCATCAATACTGACTACTAAACTCACCTACCTGACACACTGACCTATCTGACAGACATACACTGACCTACCTGACATACATACACTGACCTACCTGACCAGGTTCAGCCATGGTGTGTGGTGTGCAGCGCACCCATCATCACAGTAGGCAGCCAGAGGAGGAGAGGAGAGTCGCCCGCCCGCCCGAGCGGGAATCTCACAGTGCTGTGGTGCAACGTCCGCATTGTAATTCCTGCCTAGAATACTTTAAAACACAGAAAACAAATTCTCCTGCGCACGAGAGGATAATCCAAGAATCAATTGCCCATAGGGATGATACCAGGGCTCAAGTCCTGCGGGAACGCGTTGGAACGGAGTCCCTGCACTTTTTTTCACAGCAGGAACGCAGTTCCCTTTGCAGGACTAGAGGCGCCGAGAGCAGCCAAGCCGCCCGAGCCAATCCTTCACTAAGCGGCGATGCCCAGCTCGAGTCACTGTCAGGGGCAGGCGAACCTTAGTAATTCTTTATGTTACTGGCCGCTTACTGTATATGGATTCATCGGGTAGTGTGCGGGTATTCCGTCACTTCCTCGATGCCGCAATGTCTCCTGGGAGCTTTTGTCATTGTTCCCAGGAGACATTGCGGAGGTCTGCTGCGAGTTATCGCAGGATTTAGAAAGAACTTAAAGTTTTTAAAAAAATATGCGGTTTAGTAATTATACATATGAGTGTATCATTTTTTTTTTTTGGTGGGGGAGTGGATCTTGGGTGGGAGTTCCCACACTTTTTTCCACAGGAATTGACCCCTGGATGATACCAACAACTGTGCCACTGGCCTTGCTGCCCTTCATGGATGGGGATATCCTAGTGGCAAAGAGAAAAGAAAACAAAGGCGTACCAGCCTAGTGTATTACCATCAAATGGTTTTAATATAGTTAAAATATATACAGGGCGTTTCGAAGCTCTAAGCCTCTTCATCAGAGACCTGCTGGGCTCTGATGAAGAGGCTTAGAGCTTCGAAATGCGTCAGCCAGTGGTGACCCCCCTCACTCTCTCTACGATCAATTGGAGTATGGTTCGAGGTCATCTCTTTGCAGTTACCGTATTTATCGCGGTATAACGCGCTCTGGCGTATACCGCGCACCCCCAAAGTGGCCCCCAATCCTGTGGGAAAAAAAGATTTTTTGTTTTTTTGTACTTACAGTTTTGGTGTCTTGCGCGGCGTCCATCTGCGGCCTCGTCGGGTCCGGCGTCCTTCTGCGGCCTCGTCGGGTCCGGCGTCCTTCTGCGGCTTCGGGTGTCCTCTTCGGCGGGTCGGGCGTCCATCTTCGGCGGGTCCGGTGTCCATCTTCGGCGGGTCCGGTGTCCATCTTCGGCGGGTCCGGCATCCTTCTGCGGCGTCCTCCCGCTCGTTTCCCGCCACGACTTTGAATACTGCGCCCGCATATAGCGAGCGCAGTACACTCGTGAATCTTCGGGCAGGCTCGGGCGCCTCTCGCACTGACGTCCTGTACGCTCAGGACGTCAGGACGTCAGTACGAGAGGCGCCGAGACTGCCCGAAGATTCACGAGTGTACTGCGCTCGCTATATGCGGGCGCAGTATTCAAACTCGTGGCGGGAAAGCGGGTATCGGCGTATATCGCGCACCCACGATTTTGCCCTGATTTTCAGGGCAAAATAGTGCGCGGTATACGCCGATAAATACGGTATGTCGATTAAGCTATACTGCTACTTTTTCCACCACATTTGTGAGTAGGCCCTGTATATATTTTAACTATATTAAAACCATTTGACGGTAATACACTAGGCTGGTGCACCTTTGTTTTCTTTTCTCTAATTCCCGCCTTCTGGAGCGTGCAGCACCTATGATGGACGTCACACGTCCTGCGGTCCCGGCATTGGACCAGTGGGACGTCCATCACAGGCGCTGCAGGCTCCAGAAGGCGGGACCTGCTATGTCACTCGGCCGCACTCTGCACTAGGTCCCCACTCGGCGGCGGCACTCGGGGCTTACAATAGAATGGTGCATGCCTGAGACCCGGGGCTTTTCGGGGACCCATTTGGGGCTCCAGCCCCCCCTCCTGACTCCACTGGGTGTCAGTGTGAATCACTGTAGCATGCACTATTTTTTACAACCTACTCTCCCATATTGCACAGAACATTCACATCTGTGCTTTACGATGCACTGAAATGCATTGTCTATGTGGTTTGGGTGCAGTTAAAGTCTGTAGCCAAAATAAAAAACAGGAAAATCAGCAAGGAACATAACTTACAGTCCTTTGTGCTCATGCCTCTCCTTCTAGTTGAAATCCTCCTCCTTCCATGTCTCCCCCACCCCCACCCCTGTAATCTTCTGGTGTGGAAGGGGTTAAAAGAACTAAAGCGCTGTCACAGGCTCTCATCAAGAACTCTGAGGAAGAGGGGGATCTCCCCTCGAAAACGCGCTAGCCATCTAGAAGGTCCTCCGGCGTGTCGGACACAGTCCTGTTGACCTGGTTGCTTTTTGTCGATTGTGGACTATGATATGCTTTTACTATTCACTTGCTTGTGAGTAGGTTTCCTTCTTTTTGATTTTAACCACTTAAGACCCAGACCAAAATGCAGGTAAAGGACCAGGCCCCTTTTTGCTATTCGGCACTGTCGCTTTAAATGACAATTGCGCGGTCGTGCGACGTGGCTCCCAAACAAAATTGGTGTCCTTTTTTTCCCACAAATAGAGCTTTCTTTTGGTGGTATTTGATCATCTCTGCGGTTTTTATTTTTTGAGCTATAAACAAAAATAAAGCGACAATTTTGAAAAAAATTCAATATTTTTTACTTTTTGCTATAATAAATATCCCCCAAAAATATGTAAACAAAACTTTTTGTTTTCCTCAGTTTAGGCCAATATGTATTCTTCTACCTATTTTTGGTAAAAAAAATTGCAATAAGCATTTATCGATTGGTTTGCGCAAAATTTATTGCGTTTACAAAATAGGGGATAGTTTTATTGCATTTTTATAAAAATTTTTTTTTTTTACTACTGCTCCATTCATAAAAGCTGTACTACAGCTTCTTTGACTAAAAAAAGGATCTATCAATGAAGGGGGTGGACCCATTAATCATCCGCTCATCTTCTATTCATAGATCCTGTTTCCAGGGCTGGTGCAAAGATTTTTGACACCCCAGGTGAAACCTCATTTTGCTGCCCACTCTTGGCTCCGCCCATGAATCCACCCCCTTTGCCCTTTGCCCAAACATCAGTGTCACAGGAGTCGGTGTTCTGCTGAGCTGGTTCCTCCTATCGATAAAGTTCCCTGTAGAATGCGCAGGCGCAATCCGAGCCAATGGAAATCTCTGAGCGGGAACAGCTGTTCTTCAGCTGTAGACGCACTCGCTCCCAATGCCTAATTATAGACGCCGCCAATGCTTGGTAATACACGGCGCTCTATACAATAAGGGGCAGATGTGATATTGAGTAGTGTTTTTTTGATTGGTTATACACGCCGCTCTTAACAGCAAGGGGCGGATGTGATATTGAGCAGACTTTTTTTGGGGAATGGTTTTCTCAATAAAATACACGTCTCACATTCGCCCCTTGCTGTATAGAGCAGCGTGTCTACAGCCGACAATCAGCTGTTGAGGCTTGGAGATTTCCGTGGCCTCCTACTGCACATGCGCCACGCCAGGCCGCGCCTGTGCAGTCGAGGCAGGAACCTATCCGATGGAGGAACCACCTCAACAAGACAACGGCGCTAGAGGAAGCATGCAGTTGCAGTAGAGAGCACTGATCCTAGAGGTATGCAGGGGATGTTTGCTTCCGTTCCAACAGGACATGTCCTCTAGTGCTGCGCCTTTCTAATGACACTACAGAGCGGCTGCCTGAGTAGAGGCATCCCCTGCACCCCCCCCCCCCCCCATGTGCACGCTTTATCCCAGCAGCGCCCACTAGAGGTTATAACATTTATTACAGAGGTTTAATACAGCACCAAAAACGTATATAGCATGGAGACGGAGAGTAGGTGGTGACCTAGTTTGCCTAGTGGTAGCACCAGCCCTGCTTGTTTCATCCAAATAAGCTGTAGTATTGCTTTTATGAATGGAGCAGTTGGGCAGAAAAGGCGGGCATAATCAGGGTCTCTTGATGAGGGCATGTACAGCCCCTTAGTTCTAAGATGGCAGCAGGAATAGGAGGGCACAGATAGAGGAGGATTTCAATTTAAAAAAGAAGCATCAGCATATGAGACACATCCTTTTGACTGTAAGTTATGTCTCTTATGCTGATTTTTCTGCTTTTCATTTTGGCTGCACTTTAACCACTTAAGGACCCCTGCACGCCGATATACGTCGGCAGAATGGCACGGCTGGGCACATCCACGTACATATATGTGGCTCTTTAAGCGTGCACGCGACCCGGTCTGAAGCTCCGTGACTGCGGGACTCGCGGACCTGATTGCCGCTGGAGTCCCGCGATCGGTCCCCAGAGCTGAAGAACGGGGAGAGCTGTGTGTAAACACAGCTTCACCGTTCTTCACTTTTATAACACAATCGATGACGTCACACCTACAGCCACACGCCCCTACAGTTAGAAACACAAATGAGGTCACACATAACCCCTTCAGCGCCCCCTTGTGGTTAACTCCCAAACTGCAATTGTCATTTTCACAGTAAACAATGCATTTTTAATGCATTTTTTGCTGTGAAAATGACAATGGTCCCAAAAATGTGTCAAAATTGTCCGAAGTGTCCGCCATAATGTCGCAGTCACGAAAAAAATCGCTGATCTCCGCCATTAGTAGTAAAAAAAAAAAAATGCAATAAAAATGCAATAAAACTATCCCTTTTTCTGTAAACGCTATAAATTTTGCGCAAACCAATCGATAAACGCGTATTGCGTTTTTTTTAACCAAAAATAGGTAGAAGAATACGTATCGGCCTAAACTGAGGAAACAAAATAATGTTTTATATATTTTTGGGGGATATTTATTATAGAAAAAAGTAAAAAAAAGGGATTTTTAATAACAGCTTACCTGTAAAATCCTTTTCTTGTAGTACATCACGGGACACAGAGCAGCATAGCCATTACATATGGGTTATATAGTGTACCTTCAGGTGATGGACACTGGCACTCTCCGACAGGAAGTTCCCTCCCTATATAACCCCCACCCATAGTGGGAGTACCTCAGTTTTGTAGCAAGCAATATGCATCCCAAAATCCCCCATAAGAGGGGTGGGAGCTCTGTGTCCCGTGATGTACTACAAGAAAAGGATTTTACAGGTAAGCTGTTATTAAAAATCCCTTTTTCTTTATCGTACATCACGGGACACAGAGCAGCATAGCCATTACATATGGGATGTCCCCAAGCAATGCTCCATGAGGGGAGGGAGACAACCAGAAAAAACCAAACAGGAGGTGCCACCGGACAGGAGGAGGTTAAATTGCGGCCTGGAGGACCGCCTGCCCAAAAGCTGAATCAGCGTTCCTCCTAACGTCCATTTGATAAAACTTTGCAAATGTGTGGACAGACGACCAGGTCGCTGCCCTGCAGACCTGAGCCATAGAGACCTGGTGATACGCTGCTCAAGAGGCACTCACAGCTCTAGTGGAATGAGCCTTAACCGATAAGGGTGGACTCTTCCCCTTCAGGCCATAGGCCTGTATAATTGTCTGCCTAATCCACTTAGAAATAGTGGCTTTAGACGCTGCCTGGCCCTTCTTGGGCCCTTCTGGCAGAATGAATAAGACGTCCGTCTTACGAATCTGGGCTGTAGCTTCCAAGTAAATCTTTACAGCTCTAACTACATCCAAGGAATGTAGTAACCTCTCTTCCTTAGAAGAAGGTTTTGGAAAAAATGATGGAAGAATCACATCTTGATTAAGGTGAAAATTAGACACCACCTTAGGCAGGAAGGACGGAAGCGGCCGCAAAACGACCCTGTCCTTATGCAGTAATAAATAAGGTGCCTTACATGACAAGGCTGCCAACTCCGACACTCTTCTGGCGGATGCCATGGCCACCAGAAACACTAGTTTCCTAGTCAAAAGGACCAAAGGGATCGCGGACAAGGGCTCAAAGGGCTGCCTTTGCAAGGCCGATAGAACCAAATTTAGATCCCAAAGATACAGGGGAGCTTTAATCGGGGGATTCACCCGAATAACACCTTGTAAAAAGGATTTCATTAAAGAATGGGCAGCCAAAGGTCTCTGGAAGAAGACCGACAAGGCAGACACCTGCCCCTTGATTGTGCTGACCGCCAAACCTTTTTCCACTCCCAACTGTAAAAACTCCAGGATTCTCCCAATGGTATATTTGCGGGGATCCCATTTCCTGGTTTCACACCAGGTAATATAGGCCTTCCACACCCTATAGTATATTAACCTGGAAACTGGTTTTCCTGCGCTTATAAGGGTGGAAACGACCTGCCCTGAAAGGCCTCTGTTTCTGAGAATCAGGGACTCAGCCGCCAGGCCGTTAAATTTAGGGCCTGTAAGGCAGGATGGTAGAATGGCCCTTGTGAGAGGAGGTCCGGACGTAGAGGGAGGACCCAAGGCTCCTCTACCGTCATCCTTTTTATCAAGGAGTACCAAGGTCTTCGGGGCCACGCTGGGGCCACTAGAATCGCTGGCTTGCGTTCCCTTTGAATTCTGTGAAGAATACGGGGTAGCATCCGTATTGGAGGGAAGGCATAGATTAGCGCAAACTGATGCCAAGGGCACACCAAGGCATCCGTCCCGCAGGCCAATGGATCCCTTGTTCGAAAGACAAACTTTGCTACTTTGGCATTGAATCTGGACGCCATAACGTCCACCTCCGGAGTACCCCACTTCCGGCAGATGTCCTGGAACACTTCGGGGTGGAGGGACCACACCCCTGGGGACATCTGTTGGCGGCTGAGGAAGTCCGCTTGCCAATTGTCCACCCCGGGGATAAAGATAGCTGAGATGCAGGGGACATGGGCTTCTGCCCATGAAAAGATCCGATCTACCTCCCTCTGGGCTGCCTGACTCCTGGTGCCGCCCTGGTGGTTTATATAAGCCACGGCAGTGGCATTGTCGGATTGTACCCTTACTGGGGAGCCCTGCAGAATCTCCGTCCAGCCCAAAAGAGCCAACCGAGCTGCTCGGATCTCTAAGACATTTATGGGTAGGGCTGATTCTGCCCTTGACCATTTCCCCTGTAGGGTTAAATCGTCTAGGACTGCACCCCAGCCCGATAGGCTGGCATCCGTGGTTACTATCCTCCATGAGGGGGGACTGAACGATCTTCCTTTCAGAAGATTTTTTGTGACTAGCCACCAACACAGACTCTGCCTTACCGCATAGGGAAGAGAAATGGGAAGATCCAAGGCCTGGAGTCTTTTGTCCCAGGCCGTGAGAATTGCTCTCTGTAGCCTCCGAGAATGGATCTGGGCATAGGGCACTGCCTCGAAGGTGGCCACTAGCTTTCCCAACAGGCGCATGCAGAGGCGTATAGATGGCCTTGTGCTGCTTAGGACTATCTGGATTAACTCCCTTATCGAGTCCACTCTGGACTGGGGCAGGAAGATCCGTTGTCGTCTTGTATCTAAAATTAGACCTAGATACTCCAACCTTCTTGTGGGCTGTAAAACCGATTTGTCCCGGTTTAGAACCCAACCCAGGGACTCTAGGCAGTTTACTACTAGCAACAGTGCCCGATTTAAGCCGGCCGCTGAGTGGTCGACTACCAGAAGATCGTCTAAGTAGGCCATGACCAGAATGCCCTGTTCCCTTAGGATGGCTAACACGGGGGCCAGGATTTTCGTAAAAACCCGAGGGGCCGTGGCTAGTCCGAACGGAAGGGCCACGAACTGATAATGCCGATAGTTTAGGGCAAAACGCAGAAACCTGTAATGGCCTGGGAAAATCGGAACATGCAGGTACGCGTCCTTTATATCGATGGAGGCCAAGAACTCCCTTCCTTGAAGGGCGGCCACCACCGAGCGAATGGACTCCATTCGAAAGGACCGGACTCTTAAAAAGCGGTTTAATGACTTTAGGTCCAGTATAGGCCTGACGTCGCCGTTTGGCTTCGGGACAATGAAGAGGTTTGAGTAAAACCCTTGTCCTTGCTCCCCTGCTGGTACTTCCATAATCACTCCTTGAGATAGGAGTCGCTCTAGGGCGGACAGAAGTGATGCCTGCTTTTGAGGGTCGCCTGGAAGTCTTGACGCTTGAAAGTGAGGAGGGGGGAACTCCCGAAACTCCAGCTTGTACCCCTGAGTCACTGAGGACAGAACCCATTGGTCGTTAACTTTGGCCCCCCACAACTCCGAGAAGAACCGGAGTCTTCCCCCCACCCGAGAGAGTGGGGGCGCCCCTTCACAAGGCTGCCTTAGGGGCAGCCTTAACCGGCTTACGGTTCCATGGTCTCTTGTTCCCTGCAGCTTGCCCCTGTGGCCTGTTTGCAGCTGCGCGTCCAGGAGGCCGTCGATACTGCCTAGAGAATGAGGGCCCTGGGACTGGAGAGGTTGGACGCTTAAAAGAGGGACCCCGGAACCTTTTCTTAACCGGCAAGAGGGTGCTCTTACCACTAGAGATCTTTTGTATATATTTGTCAAGATCTTCTCCAAACAATCTTTCTCCCTGAAAGGAGAATCCAGTAAGGAGTTTCTTGCAGGGGGTTTCTGCAGACCAGTTTTTCAACCAAAGCAATCTCCTCATATGAACCAAAAATAGGGATAAGCGAGAAGCTTGTTGGATCGAATCCTTGATTGCGTCTACCGCGAAACATAAGGCCCTAGGTAGGTCAGCCAGCTCCTGAGCTTGTTGGGCTGGGAGGTCCTTTAGGGCCTGCTTTGCTTGGTCCTTTAAAGCCTGGCAGACGCCAATGGCGGCTACAGCCGGCTGGACCACTGCCCCCGCTGTGGCAAAGGATGCCTTCAATAAGGTCTCAAGCCTTTTATCCACAGGGTCTTTAAACATGTGGATATTGTCTACTGGACACGTTAAAGACTTATTGACACATGAGATGGCCGCGTCCACAGTAGGGACAGCCCATTTCTTCGAAAACTCTTCCTCTAAGGGGTACATGACTGCGAACCTTTTGGGAGGCAGAAAAATCCTGTCCGGGAATACCAAATTGGCTTGGGGCGCTTTCAGGGAGCCCAATGAGGATACCGCGGAGGCCAGAGGCTGAGGCACAGGTATCTTAAAAGCCAACCGCACCATATCCGTTAGGGACTGAACCCACAGTCTTTCTGCGTGAGAAGCTGAAAAAGGTTCCTCTATTGTAGAATCCTCAGAACCTAAATGGTCAAGGAGATCCTGAGTCTGGTCTCCTGGATCTTCCAATTCGTCAGCGGAGAGGATATCCTCCTCCAGAGACTCAGACCTGGGAGATGGGGATCTAACCCGCTTCTTCCCTGACAAAGATGCCGTAATTAGAGCGGCCATCCTCCTTTCCAATCCACCCAAGGTGGAGGCTAACATCTCTTCCATCACATAGGAAGGAGCTGGTTGAGTAGGGCCAGCCGTAGCACCTAGCAACCCTGATGGCTCACCTAGGACAACAACCTCCGGGCATTC
Source organism: Rana temporaria (assembly GCF_905171775.1). Lineage (NCBI taxonomy): Eukaryota > Metazoa > Chordata > Amphibia > Anura > Ranidae > Rana > Rana temporaria. Next base: position 245,914,883 of record NC_053493.1, on the reverse strand, counting down.
CGGAGCAGTAGGGGCCGCTGGATTTTGGATATCCTCAGAGCCTGATGGAGAACCCTTTGGTTTTTTAACGGTCTTAGCGTTTTTAGCGCTACCTGCACCCTTAGGAGCCATAATATACAAATTCTGAGGCACTCCGCTAGTATACAACTGACTGTAATAGCTGGAGGAAATACACATATAATCAAATAAATGTGAAACAATAGGATAGGGTAATGTTAGAGAGACTCCAAACCTCCCATAACCTATAAAAAAGGAAAATCAATACTGAGCCCCAAGGGCTTCAACTACCAGTCTGGTATTGACTCCCTAATGCTGGGCTAGGTGAGCACCCCTAAGTGTTCAAGGCGCTGCTTAGTACACAGGCTTTGAATGCAAACTTTAAGCCAGAGGCTCTTTTAGTAAGGTGTACTTCCAACAACTGCCACCGGGTGTCACTGTGCCAGAAAGCTCTGTCAAACCTTCCTATGCTGTAGCCAGCATCGCTGCTCCGTGTCCCTCCACAGACTGAACAGCCCTTCAGGATTTATCCCCCCTGTATGCAGGGAGGAGGAGCCGTCCGGCGTCACCCGCCCCCTCCCCACGGCGGCGGCGCTGCCCACGCGCAAGCGCGCGCACATGCGCTCGCAAGCGAGCGCACAAATAAGTAAAGCGCGTGCGCGCGCCGGACGCCGCCAGGGGAAGCAGGAAGCCATGTGGAGAGGAGCATCAGGAATGGAATCCCATGACTCCTGAAACGCTGGAGCAGCAGACACAGGTAATCAAGGAAGCTTTCAACTGTCTCCCTAATGGTATGGTTCCCTCTCTGTGGAACACCCTGCCCAAAAAGGCCCTCCTTGTGACAGAAGCAGCAGCAGCCTACTAGCCCAGCCAGGGGAAAATATACCTGGGTGCTTTGAGCCATCCCGTTTGAAAACTTTGTGGTTCTCCTTTGCCCATGCACAGAGGCATAAATAGGCTGCCCAAGAATCCCCTGTAGGAAGCCTACTGACAAACCAAGTTCCGTAGGCCCCCTGCTTACCTTTCCACGCCGCAGGGTATTGCTCTGCAAGAGGCCCAATCTTCCCCCTTCACCGTGGGTATGGTCATAGACCTTCAGGGACCGGGGTCTTAAAAGAACACCACACACCTGGACCTATACAGCACCACTGGCAACAGGTATTCTCTAGGTATAGAAACCAGACCTGGAACCCAGGGTCCAGCCCTCCAAGGAGAGGCATTATAGGCAAAACCCCATCCACGAATTGGGGCCCGGGTACCGTCCACTTTGGCTATGAAGCACCTTGGACGGATCCGGTCAGCTGGCCCTGGTCCCAAGGACTACTACAGGCACAGCCTCAACGTGCACCAACACCTAAGACACTGGCGAAAAAACTGAGGTACTCCCACTATGGGTGGGGGTTATATAGGGAGGGAACTTCCTGTCGGAGAGTGCCAGTGTCCATCACCTGAAGGTACACTATATAACCCATATGTAATGGCTATGCTGCTCTGTGTCCCGTGATGTACGATAAAGAAATATTGATTTTTTTTCGAAATTGTCGCTCTATTTTTGATTATAGCGCAAAAAAGAAAAACCGCAGAGGTGATAAAATACCACCAAAAGAAAGCTTTATTTGTGGGAAAAAAAGGACGCCAATTTTGTTTGGGAGCCAAGTCGCACGACCGCGCAATTGTCAGTTAAAGCGACACAGTGCCGAATCGCAAAAACTGGCCGGGTCCTTTAGCTGCCTAAAGGTCCGGGTCTTAAGTGGTTAGGACTGGCAATGCACAGAAATACTGTAGTTTGATAATGTGCATTACAGCAAACACTGTGGTGTAAATGAGGGCTGTGGAAAAGCACAAACATAAGCCCCAACAGTAGATTCTCTACTCTTTGGTAAAAAAAAAAAAACTGAACAGAAAGAAGAACGCTAATGTTTATTTTATTGTGACACAAAACACAGCTGATGATTGAGTGTACTGAACAATTGGATGCAATATGCATCATCTCTCTCAGATAACAGGGAGCATTTATAGAGCACCCCATTTTGTCACCTTTGTGTATAGGCATCTACAGACATGAGAGGTCATTACACACGTTGGTGCCAGCAGACACCCTTGGCCAATAATTCCCAGATGGGGTTTTGTCATCAGAGCACTATTGTTTCTCTCAAAGATAAGGTTGCTTGTCTGCTGACTGTCCTTCATAACATGAACATACATGCTTAGGCAATATCCGTGGAATAGCCATCTGAAAAAAAAGGGGCCTTAAGAAAACAACTTGATGTGATTCAAAATGGATTTGTTTAGAGATGTTCTGTTGTTTTCATGCTACCCTGCAGTGTTATCTCAGTAATCGAGGCTGACACCAATGAAGAACAATAAGTTCATTGGTTGCATGTAAACAATGATAAAAGGAACTGTTTGGATGAGTAATGCTAATTTCTGCTCTTGATAGAGGTGATTGAAAAAGAGCAAATACAATACATGTAATCTATCAATACAAGAGGGTTTGGATACTATCAGACCCTTGAATTCTATTTTTCCACTACTGGGCATTTTTACCCCCTTCCTGCCCAGGACAAATGTTCAGCTTTCAGCACTGTCACACTTTGAATGACAATTGCGCGGTCATGCAACACTATACTCAAACTAAACTTTTATCATTTTGTTCACAGAGTTTTATTTTGGTGGTATTTTTTGCTAAATAAACCAAAAATCAGGGACACTGACTGGTGACAGTATGAAAAAATAGTTCAGTAATAATAGTTAGTAATAATATATATTTTTGTTTACTTTTTTTTCATGATTTTTTTTAATGCACTACTCTGGGGAAGTGATCAGTATTTATTTTTATTTTTTTACACATTGGGCCGGATTCACGTAACACTTACGCCGACGTATCTACAGATACGCCGCGTAAGTGTAAATGTGCGCCGTCGTATGTATGCGCCGTGCCCATAGAACTAGATACGCCTGAAAATAGGCTTCCTCCGACCGACATAACTTTCCTACGCCGGCGTATCTTGGTCGCATATTTACGCTGGCCTCAAGGGGCGCTCCCATTGATTTACGCGTCGAATATGTAAATGACTGAGATACGCCGATTTACGAACGTACTTGCGCCCGTCGCAGTAATATACGCAGTTTACGTAAGGCGTACGTCCGGCGTAAAGTTATTTCACATATAGGAGGCGCATCCCATGCAAAAGGTATGGACCACGGAACAGCCGTCGTATTTTACATCGTTTATGTAGTACTACATGAATAGGGCTGGGCTTAGGTTACGTTCAGTGATTCTACGTATCTTAGGCGTTCGTTCCGACGTGATTCTGAGCATGCGCACTGGGAAGCGTCTACGGGACGGCGCATGCGCTGTTCGTTCGGCCCATCATTTGCATGGGATCATGGTTCATTTAAATGTATCACGCCCACTTCCAGCTACTTTGAATTAGGCCGGCTTACGCCTAGTAATTTACGTTACGCCGGCGCAACGTTGGGAGCAAGTGCTTTCTGAATACTGTGCTTGCCTCTCTGTGTTACGTTGGCGTAGCGCATATGAGATGCGCTACGCCGGCATAAAGATGCGCTCAGGTATGTGAATCCGGGCCATTATGTTTACGTATAGCAGTGTATTACATAGCGATATACAAGCATTTTTCTGAATGAAATCAATTCATTTGGTTTCTTTTGTTGTGATTAGCTGTGATTGGTTAGAGCTAACCACAAGGTAAAGATGGGGTGTGATTGGCCAAGTCTGTGGCAGGTGATCACACTGATCAATCACAGCTAGCAACAGAATTGTATACAATGGGTGGCTTGAAAGGAAGCCATCCATTGTATACAACTGTCATGTGACCTGCTGTGATTGGTTACAGTGGTCACATGATACTGGCATTGGGCCAGTGTCATGTGACCTGCTGTGATTGGTTACAGTGGTCACATGATACCGGCATTGGGCCGGTACAGTGATCAGTCATCGGCTGTGTCTGGTGGAACGCAGCAAGTGACAGATCGTGTCGCAGCTTGGCCCCGCGCTGAGATTGATCGGGGAGGATGTCATATGATGTCTGCCTGGATCGATGCGACGATCCCGCTAAAATCATTATGCCGGACGGGAACTGGTTAAAAATGAATAGCGCATTCTTTGTGTCACAGTGATAGCTTATATCTGCATTGACAGCTGCAACTATTAGTCAACAATATTTTGTCTAAATTTGTGTCCCAGTTATTTTTTGTAATATCAAATGGCATGTGAATATAAGAATAATCATTTTTATTGTAAAAGTATTACTAAGGTAGCCATAGCTCCCAACTTGTCCCTGATTTGAAGCAATGTCCCTCTCTCCCTCATTCGTCCCTCATTTTGGTCTGAGCTATATAGATGTATATAAATGCACTTTTTATCTATCAAAAAGTGTTTCCCAGTGCTAAACCTTTCATCGGTTTTCTAAATTGCTGCATTTGTAAATTCCAAAAGCCAATATAAAGGAATAGTAGTGGTTAAAAAAAGCACTTGTGGTTTTAAGCAATCTTGTTTTTTGTACAATTCTCCTTTAAGGGGCGTGGCAAGGGGTGTGTCCTATGCCTGCATACTTTTGCTGATCCCATCTCAAAAAGTTGGGAGGTATGAGGTAGCCCATAGATGAGTCAGTTCTTTTTCATTCAACCAGGAGGCACTGGGCACAATTCAATGGCCACCTCTACATGATGCGCTGATGAGTCAGAGTGCCCATTCAAACCAGAATGCAAGTCTTGCAAGTCTTGCACGTTGTGGCATACTATGTTAGGCAGCCTATATATGGCGTCATATTGAGATGGTTATGCCGGGAACAGGGCTGAGGCTATAATCATGATCCTGGTACCATTTGTTTTAGCAGCAGGTAAAAATGATCAGAGCAGCTCTCCCTTTTACAGGCAGGGGAAGTGGGTTCTCCCCCTCCCACCGATGTTGCCAGAAGCATGGGAGAGCCCAGGCCCGATATGATCAGTGGCACTGGGTGCACTGAGAAGAGTGGAAGGAACTGAAGTTCTTTCATCCCTTCAGTAATGTCATAAACTGGAAGCAACAAGGATTTTGTCACTTCCAGAATTCAGAATATCTTGGTTTGATCAGATGCTTTGGAGGCCAGAGGTAAAATCTCCCCATAAAGAGGACCTGTCACGATCCATGTTATCACAAAGCATGCTGTTCAATATATTATAGTTAATAAAAATAAAATAAAAGGTACATTGTGAAAAAATTTATTGAAATAAAATAAAATAATGTTTTTTTTTTTTAAAGTGCCCCCCGTTCCCCATGCTCAAAGGTGAACGCGCATGTAGGTCCTGCAGACATATGTAAATGACGATACCACACATTTGAGGTATCACCGCGAACATCAGAGTGAGAGCAATAATTCTGGTGCCAGACCTCTTGTGTATCTCCAAACTGGTATCCTGTTAAGGCTTTTAAAATGTTGTCTATGGATATTTTCAGGTATCGTAGTTTATCGCCATACTACAGGTGTAAGCAATTTGTGGCATGTTAGGTATCTATTTACTTGGTCTAACTCAGCTTTTATACAACATCAGACAGAGTAAATAAAAGTTTTAAATAAATAAAAAAAAAATGCAGCTATCCCTCAATGCTAACATGCAAATGCATACGTAGGTCCTGCATGCATATGTAAAATGGTAATCGTTGCGAACGTCAGAATAAGAGCAACAATTCTAGGGCCACCTGTTTACCGCTAAACTGGTAACATGTAAACACTTTTAACTACTTAACCCCCGGACCATATTGCTGTCAAAGACCAGAGCACTTTTTGCGATTCGGGACTGCGACGCTTTAACTGACAATTGCGCGGTCGTGCGACGTGGCTCCCAAACAAAATTGGCGTCCTTTTTTTCCCACAAATAGAGCTTTCTTTTGGTGGTATTTGATCACCTCTGCGGTTTTTATTTTTTGCGCTATAAACAAAAATAGAGCGACAATTTTGAAAAAAATGAATATTTTTTACTTTTTGCTGTAATAAATATCCCCCAAAAATATATAAAAAAAACTTTTTTTTTCCTTAGTTTAGGCCGATACGTATTCTTCTACATATTTTTCGTAAAAAAAAATCGCAATAAGCGTTTATTGATTGGTTTGCGCAAAAGTTACAGCGTTTACAAAATAGGGGGTATTTTTATGGCATTTTTATTAATACAGGCATACCCCACTTTTAAGTACACAATGGGACCAGAGCATGTATGTAAAACGAAAATGTACTTAAAGTGAAACAATACCTTTTTTCACTTCTAGGGGGTCAGGGGCTGTAGTGGGGGTGTCAAAAGCTGTAGTTGAGGTCCCAGGGGCTGTAGTGGGGGTGTCGTGGGCACACTGGAACAGGGTGGGGTATGATCTTGGCGTTTCAGCTCCTTCTACTGTAGCTGCAAAATGTCTGTACAGTACTTGTAAGGCACTTAACATACACTCGCGGGTATGTCCTTACTCGCGAGTGTATGTAAAGTGAGTGTACTTAAAGCGGGGTATGCCTGTATATTAATATATATATTAATATATTTTTTTTACTAGTAATGGCGGCGTAATGGCGGCGATCAGCGATTTTTTTTCGTTACTGCGACATTATGGCGGACACTTCGGACACTTTTGACACATTTTTGGGACCATTGGCATTTTTATAGCGATCAGTGCTATAAAAATGCATTGGATTACTATAAAAATGCCACTGGCAGTGAAGGGGTTAACACTAGGGGGCGGGGAAGGGGTTAAGTATGTTCCCTGGGTGTGTTCTTACTGTGGGGGGGGGGGGTGACCTCACTAGGGGAAACACTGTTGTATGAACAGAAAATCAGCATTTCCCCCGCTGACAGGACCGAGAGCTGTGTGTTTACACACACAGCTCCCGATCCCCGCTCTGTAACGAGCAATCGCGGGTGCCCGGCGGCGATCGCGCCCGCCGGGCACACGCACGGGAGTCGGGGGCGAGCGGGGGGCGCGCGCACGCGCCCCCTAGTGGCCGCTCGAAGAGCGGACGTATAGCTACGGGCTCTCGCCCAGGAGAGCCGACCTGCCGCCGTATAATGACGGTGGCTGGTCGGCTAGTGGTTAAAGTGTCTCCTATGGTGAATTTTAAGTACCGTAGTTTGTTGCCATTCCACGGTGTATGCAATTTCAAGGCGTGACATGTTATGTTTATTCACTCAGCATAACATCTTTTATACTTTACCAAAAAGTTGTGTATTGTATTGTGATTGTATGCACTAAACTTCATTAAAGTGTTATTTTTTTTCCCTTAAAAATAGCTGCGCATATATCGTGTGTCATAAAAGTTGCAACAATCGCCATTTTATTCTCCAGGGTCTCTGCTTTAAAAAAATAAAAAATAATGTTTGGCGGTTCTGAGTAATTTCTAGCAAAAAAAAAAAATGCTGATTGATGCTGACTGCAGCATTTTTTTGATTAATGCAGGGAATGCATTAAGGTAAAAATGTTCTGCCTTTAGAGCCACTTTAAAGTGGAACTTCAGTCTTTTTTATTCAATTTAGCTGTCAGCAGCTACAATAAATGCAGCTGCTGAGTTTTAAAAGTAAGGTACTTATCATTGCCTGAGGGTCCAGCGCGGTCTTCCCACAGCCAGTTCTTACCAATGTGGGTCCCTACCACTGTCATTTTGGATATGGGTGCCAACTGTGACTTCCTGAGGAGTCACAGTTCACTACCCTCTGTGGATGCGTGAGATTGCACAGTGTTGCAGGACTGGTCCTGTAGTCTCCTGGGACGTGTGATGTGTACCAGGAGGCTGTGGGTTGGGGGGACGTGGACAAGGGACATGCCTAAGTGCATGTCATTCTCACCTAGGCAAGAATTAAGGAAGAGGGAGTCAAAAAGTGTTTCCGTTCCCTGCTAAAAAACAAAAAAATAAATAACTAAAACTTCTAAAAAGTGTTAAGGCCCATACACACGGTCAGACTTTTTGCCAACAAACTTCAAAATGAGCAAGTTTTCAAAATAGTCCGACCGTGTGTACGCTCCACCGGACAAACTTTTTCGTCAAGTTAGCACAACCCCATTGCGCAACATGTCTGCTTGATGAACGGACGTTCAGAAACGAACAAAATTGAATGAAACTGAAAATTACGAATGCACACAGACGAAACCTCTACTAACTCTCGATTAGCAGAAGGAGCCCAAAGGGTGACGCCGGAGAATTGAACTTCCTCTTTTAAACTCTCGTCAGTACGTTGAAACGTCACTACGTTCGTGTTTGTTGCCGAAAAAGTCTGAGCGTGTGTATGCTATGGGTGTGACTGGACAACTCCCTTCGGACAAAAATCCAAGGGAAAGTTTGTTTGATGTCCGATCGTGTGTACGAGGCTTTAGAGACGGGCATATGGGGTTGAATAAGCAACATTTTAGCTTTTGAGTGAAGGTGCGCATTAAGAAAAACATTAAATCTGCTATCGCTGAACCCTCCTTTTGAAAATGCTAGTTGTCTGGCTCCATCGCTGAACATCTTTGCTTCAGCACTTTAAATCAATGACTTGGATGGAAACTTTTCCTAATCTGCCATACATGTTACAGGTTAGTGCTTCAGAAACTAGTAAAGCTAGAAGGCCAGCATGAAAGCCAGTCAGCTAGCATTTTCAAAACAAAGACAGCTGTAATGGTCCATAAATTTAGACTCCGCGTACACACGACCGTTTTTCGGGCTGTAAAAAATTTCATTTTTAATGGTCTAGAAAAAACAAAGTTTTTTTCAACCCGATCGTTAAAACGGCCTTGCCTACACACGATCGTGAAAAAAAAAAATGCTCTAACAAAGCGCGGTGACGTACAACACGTACGACGGCGCTATAAAGGGGAAGTTCCATTCGGATTGGGGCTGCTTGTGCTGATTTCATGTTAGTAAAAGACGATTCACGCTTTTCAGTCTGTTACAGCATGATGAATGTGCTTACTCCATTACGAACGCTAGTTTTACCAGAACGAGCGCTCCCGTCTCATAATTTGCTTCTGAGCATGCACATTTTTTTCACGTCGTTAAAGCCCACACACGACCGTTAAAAACGACAACGTGTTCGACATTTTTAATGCCCATTTTTTACATCGTGAAAAATGCTCTGGAGCCCACACACGATCGTTTTTAATGACATAAAAAAAAAACATTATTTTTTTACAACCCGAAAAACGGTCGTGTGTACGCGGCATGACACATTTATTTTAATATGAATTGAATGAGAAACACAAATATCTAAATAGTCAAACTCCTAACTTTTATGATTGTCATATGCATGACAACAAGCTTGTTTAGAAATGTGCAAATTGGGGAGGGGGGTGTTTGAATTATTAAATTATTGTTTTTAGCTTAAAAAATATTCAGGCCCAATGAAAAGTTCAACTAAATAGAACAAAAAATGATCTTTGATCTTGTGTTAAATGATTGCTTATATGAGCAAAAGATTACTTGGAACATTAATCAATAGTTTATTGTCATGTCTATGGCCAGAATTTTTCTAGTCATGCATGTATTGATCAATTTGCTTAATGACACAATAGTTTTAATATCCTAATTGAATCTAGCAATCAATATTTTTTTTTCACTACCATTTCCAACACTTTGGCTTTGTTGCAGCGAATGTTATTTTATGTTATTTTGAAAAAAGCAAAAGATAGATAAGAGTTAGAACCATTTTCAGTTTTTTTTTAACAAAAATATATCCTGCATTGTACATTTAAACACATTCAGGACCACAACACACCAATGCATAAAGACCTAAAATCTTAGTTGCAATAACAGCATTTTTAGCACATATAAATCATCAAAACCATCAATGTTTTAATATTAGTCATGTATAGAACTAACTGCATTAAGCATTTAAAAAATGTTTGATGATGAAATCCAAACAGAAGCAATAATTAGAAAATATAAAGGTCATGAGTACTATACTGTCTTGCAAGTTCAGTGACACCTGTAAAAACTGTATGACCACAATTTAAGGCTCTCTACCTCAACCAATCAGAGAATGCTTTGCATTCATTCACAAAATGCCCAGCATTCTCTAAATGGTGCCTGTGCCATGCAGCTTATCTCCTGTGTTCACAATGTAGGTGAGCAGCCGCTCGGTGAAGTATGTGGAGATCGGTGAAGTAGCAGCAGGGCCGATCCTGGGCAGGTGCACGGGGTGCAGCGCACCCAGGCGCCACAGAGGTGGGGGCACTGAAGCGCCAGAGTGCTCCTCTTCTGCCTCCCCCTCCTCTTCTTCTTGTCTGTGTCCAGAGGCAGCTCTCTCTGCCGGCAACTGACAGGAGCGTATCAGAGGAGGAGAGACTGTGCCGCCGCCGCCGCTGTGTTTCCTGCCCAAGTCCATCCTCCCTCTCTCCCTCCTCCTGTCAGAGGAGGAGAGCGAAGCAGCAGGAGACCATAGCTGCAGTCTCTGACCATCTCCTGTATTATATCTGCATTCTCTGAGCATCTTTTGTAGTATGTCTGCAGTCTCTGATCATCTCCTGTATTTTATCTGCAGTCTCTGACTATCTCCTGTACCATGTCTGCCGTCTCTGACCAACTCCTGTATTATATATGCAGTCTCTGACCATCTCCTGTACTATGTCTGCAGTCTCTGACCCTCTCATGTACTATGTCTGCAGTCTCTGACCATGTGGGGGCGCCAGAAATATTTCTGCACCCAGGCATCTGTGACCCTAGGATCGGCCCTGCTATGTACTTCCTCTCTTTTTTTACTCCAGTGAGCCATGGGCCAGGTCATTCCTGACTGGCAGTTTGCCTATTTCTTTACGTGAGCTGTGGTGTGGGAATGACCAAGCCCGCAGTTCATTAGGGTAAAAAAAAAAAAAACAGCGCAAGTTCAGGTTTGGCTACAGATGAGTTTGGAGGATACCTACAGTAAGTTCATCTTCATTCCTGATCACTTACAAACTCTTTGAGCTCTTTCACACAGGCATTGAGCTGCATTTCTATCGCTTCCTCACTGTCTATTGATGCCACTTAAACAAGCTAAAAGGTGTAGGCAGGTGGGCCTACTGTATGTTTAGCTAGCACTTGGCTGCCCAGGTCAGGGGGAAGGAGTTAATATTTTGTCACCTACCCTGCGTATGTTTGTGAGCTTTTTCTGAGGTCCAGCCTCCCTCCCGTGTGCTATATAAGGGAAGAGGTCAGGATCCTAGGGGGCTCCAAACTTAAAGCGGAGTTCCACCTAAAAGTGGAACTTCTGCTTTAAGCACTCCTCACCCCCTGACATGCCAATTTTGGGGGGGAGTGTGTACCCTTTTTTTGTAGGATTTCCTGTGCCACTTCCTGCTTCCTATATTCAGCCGCCTAGGCTAGGGTGACCAGACATCCCCAGTTTCAGGGTACAGTCCCCTGATTGAGGACACTGTCCCCGGACCAAGTCTGTCCCTGGTTTTGTCCCCAGATTGGATTTAATAGGGGCAATTTAAAAAAATTTGAATTAAACACCTACGCTCCGCCGTGCCTACTAGCTTAGGAGGGTTGTATTTTTTTCATTATCTGTGCCCTTTTCTGATGATCATGTGCTAGTCGGAGTGGAGGAGATATTTCTTCAGTTTCAGGCACATGCCCATTCAGCTTTGCTCGCATGTTCTTCTGCCTTGGCTCAAATCCTGGCCAGCCACCTGCCTATCTCCTTGCCTTCCCTGACTGAGTGATCTTCCTCCGCTCCCCATCCAGTAGTAGCCGGGGCCGAAGAGTAAGACTTGAGAGGCTGTGAGGCGGGGGCGACGAGCAGAGAGTCGCTGTTTGTTGCCATTACTAGTAAAAAAAAAAATATGTCCCCGGATTTCATTTTAAAAATCTGGTCACCTTAGCCTAGGTGACTCCTCCTCTCACCCTAGGCAGCCCCTCCCTGCCAGCAATCTTCTGGGACACAACTCAGGTGAGCCAGTAAGCTGTCACGGCCAGGTGCCCACAGTTACCATGATGGCACTGAGGAGAGAAGGGGGAGAGGAGAGAGCTTCCGGGCCGCCGAATCGCTGGACCGTGGGGCAGGAAGGTGTCGGTTTATTAAAAGTCAGCAGCTATGCTTTTTGTAGCTGCTGACTTTTAATAAACTTAAAAAACGGGTGGATCTCCGCTTTATGAGAAGACAGGACAGGACACGTGTGAAGGCTTGCTAGGACCTGTGGTCCACTATAAGATGCACATTCATTGGGACACCCCAAGGACATGGACTTCTCCTTTTGAGTCTTCCCAAGTATGGACTACTCCCAAAACGACTTTACCTGTTCAGATAACCTGGGGCAGCCACAATCAGGTGTAGTTAGGATGAGGACGTTATTGCATGTTATAATTAAATGTTCCACTGAACTTTCAGTAAAAGTTGTTTCAACTACTTTGAGCATGGTCTGACCTTCTTAAAATGGATGCATGTTGGGTCTTGGCTTATTCCTAAACCTGGGTCTGTTAAAGCACTATGGGGTATGTGTAACATCACTACATAAGGTTAACCTACAAGGCTGAGAAGTGGAGGTAGCTGTCATGGGTAACCGCAAGGAAAGAACAGGTACAGCAACCAGTCGTTGGTGTGGTACCCTTTTTTTCAGGGGGAACTTGGGGGAACTCAGTTCCACCACCTTTGGCTCAGACCCTTTGATGCCTGCTCACCACAATCACTTGTAAACACAGAAGTCTGGTTTCTGTGTTTACAAGTGACAGCTCTGCGCTCCGTGTGTAACCCCCTGAACTCTGCACTCTGTATGTAATGCAATCCTGGTATTTAATGCCCCTTTAAGACCCTTCTACTGTTTGTGAAATCTGAACGGGTCGTGGTTGAGTTCCTGCACCTATTTTCTGAGAAAAAAAGCTCTGGTGGTAGCTAGTTAGGTAACAAATCCTCTGGTAGCGAAGGGGCTGATGCACTGACCCTGCGCGCATAGGGAGCAGATGGAGGTGTGCGCCTTGTGTTGCAATAAGGCAAAAATAATACTGCCTGCAGAGTTCAGCAGGCTTTGACGCTTTGCAACTGTCTCTATTCACTTCAACTAAAAGGCACCATTCTAGCCTTGTAAAAGATATAAAAAATCTTACAAGGCGTTTGAGGAGCGTCGCCTGACATGAATTGAACACCTGTGCAACACGTCTAAAAAGCTCATTAACACTATAGGTGTGATAATGCGCATTAAAGGTTACCTTAGAATTCAACGTTTGTGTGAGAGAGCCCTTTCAGCCATTTCTTGCCTGCATGCACTTGCTCCATCATCAGCTGCACATTATTGCTCAGGATTAGCTTCCTGATAAAGACAATAGTGGAACATTCCTGCACAAAATGTGTGTTTGCATAGACACTTGTAGTCTTCATATGGGGCATGTGTGACAGACAGGGTGACAATGAAGGGGCACAATTGAGATTACCTGATCAAGGACTGCCACAGCAGGATCACCAGGTATTATTTAATTTAAAAAATAAAAAACTTAAAACAGCTATTGGAATCACACGAACATATTAACCACTTCAGCCCCCGAAGGTTTTACCCCCTTAATGACCAGAGCCTTTTTCGCGATTCGGCACTGTGTCGCATTAACTGACAATTGCGCTGTCGTGCGACACTATACCCAACCAAAATTGATGTCTCACAAATAGAGCTTTCTTTTGGTGGTATTTGATCAGTTTTTATTTTTTGCGCTTTAAACAAAAAAATGCTGACAATTTAAAAAAAAAAAAAAAAAAGCAATATTTCTTACTTTTTGCTATAATAAATATCCCCAGAAATATATATAAAAAAAAATTCTTCCTCAGTTTAGGCCGATACGTATTCTACATATTTTTGGTAAAAAATGTTTTTTTTTTAAATCGTAATAAGTGTATATTGATTGGTTTGCGCAAAATTTATAGCGTCTACAAAATAGGGGATAGATTTATGTCATTTTTATTATTTTTTATTTATTTTATTATTAATGGCGGTGATCTGTGATTTTTATCGGGACTGCGACATTGCAGCGGACAGATCGTACACTTTTTACACTATTTTTGGACCATTGTCATTTATACAGCAATACTGTATAAATGTCACTGGCAGGGAAGGGGTTAAACACTAGGGGGCGATCAAGGGGTTGAGTTTGTTCCCTCGTCGTGTTCTAACTATAGAGGGGATGGGCTACCACTGACATGACAGAGATCACTGTTCCTGATGACAGGGAATAGAAGATCTCTGTCCTGAAACTAGGCAGAACAGGAAAATGCCTTGTTTACATAGGCATTTCCCCCTTCTGCCTCTCCGATCGTGGGCCACCGGCGGACATCGCAACCGCGTGCATGCGCTTGCTATCCCATGATGACGAAGGGATGTACGGGTATGCCCTTTTGCACACCTGTGCCATTCTGCCAATGTATATCGGCGTTCTGTGGTCGGGAAGTGGTTAAAGCTCACACAAGGTTTTTAGTGATTGGGTTTAGGTCTACTTTATTGGAAATAGTCATATCAAGATGTGTTAATGCTTATAAGGACCTATTTACATTTGTGTGCTGTTTATGTCATACAATAGCAAGCGTTAAGTTAGGGCAGTCTATTCATTTGAAATGCTAACAAGCGCACCTAAATGCTTAGAAAAAGGTGCATACGCCAGTTTTAACAATGCAACATGTTGAAATGGATGGCAAAGCAGCATAATAAGAGCCGGTGTTCTAACAAGCTGGTTCCTACCATCGATATGGTTCCGACGGAAAACTCAGAGCGGAAACAGCTGTTCGTCAGCTGTAGACGCGCTCGCTCCCGATGGCTGATTATACACTCTATAGTACACGCCACTCTACACAGCAAGGGCCAGCAAGGGGCGGATGTGATATTGACCAGTGTTTTTTTGATTGGTTATCCGCGGATAACCAATCAAAAAAGTACTGCTCAATATCACATCCGCCCCTTGCTGTGTATAGCGGCATGTACTATAGAGCGCTGTGTATAAGCAGGCATCGGGAGCGAGCGCGTCTAAGCTGACAATCAGCTGTTGAGCCTCTGAGATCTCCGTGGCCTCCTACTGCTCCTGCGCAGTCGAGGCAGGAACCATATCGATGGAGGAACCAGCTCGACAAGACACCGGTTCACACAGGGGCAACACGACTTCCAGCATGACTTTGGGAGGCAACTTGGACAGGACTTGAGTATGAATCATCAGGCAACTTACAAGGCAACTTCAAGTCGCCTCCAGGACAGGAGGCTTTCCAGTGGCCAATCAAACAACAATCAGCTCTGTGGGAGGGAGGGGTTTACCTGAGAAATGTAGGTTATCTTCCTGTATTGTTGCTTCAGTTAAAGGGTCACTAAAGGAAAAAAATTTTTTAGCTAAATAGCTTTCTTTACCTTACTGCAGTCCTGGTTTCATGTCCTCATTGTTCGTTTTTGCTTTGATGTTGCTGTAATTCCTCTCTGTTCTGGACACTTCCTGGTTGTCTGTTTCCTGATAACCACAGTACTGGGAGATTTCTCACTGTGTGTCTAAAACTTCTCAGCACCAATCCAGTTTCGTTTTGCAAAACCTTCACTGCCCTCTATTGGCTCTCTGGCTCTGTACATCAGAGAACCAGGAAACAACAGCAAAAACGAAACTAAACTGTAGGTACATTATATGACTGTTTTTTATCCATTTTTAATCATTTTTAAAAGGAATCAGTTAACTATTATGTCTCTATACCCTGTAAACAGTCATTTCAGCAAAAAAATGTTTTTCCTTTAGTGACCCTTTAATCACTTCCCGACTTTGTACAACCGCAGGGTGGCTCTAAATCTCTGGGAGGCCGTCTTTTTATGGCCTCCGCTCCTCCTGGCCACTGGGGGGCGCGCAAGCGCGCCGGCTCGCCACATCACTGAGATGCCGATGCGCGTGCCTGGCGGCCGCAATGTCCGCCAGGCACCCGCGATCGGCGGTTACAGAGACAAGGACATGGATCTGTGTAAACACACAGATCCATGTCCTGTCAGGGAGAGAGGAGACCGATCTGTGTCCCTTGTACATAGGGACACAGATCGGTCACCTCCCCCAGTCAGTCCCCCTCCACACACAGTTAGAACACTATGCAGGGTACACATTTAACCCCTCCCTCACCCCCTAGTGTTAACCCCTTCAATGCCAGTCACATTTATACAGTAATTAGTGCATATTTATAGCACTGATCGCAGTATAAATGTGAATGGTGCCAAAAATGTGTCAAAACTTTACTGGGGGATGTGATGAGGACAAGGGTCTCTTCCCCACAACCCTGGCCCAGTGGATGACTAATCGGAGTCTGAAAGCCCCCCGATTCCGGCCTCCTTTAAAGTGGTTGTAAACCCATTACAACAACTTTATGCTACAGGTAAGTTTATATTATGGCTTACCTGTAGCTACCCAGGATATCTCCTAAACCTGAATGGTTTAGGAGATATCCCCTGTCCCCTGCATGTGCCAATATAATCGGCACATGCGCACTGGAACAAACTGAAGCAATGGCACCTATGTGTCCTTGCTTCAGTCCGTGTGCCATTACCGGCAGCTCCCGCGTGCATGTGTGGGAGTGACGCCAATGCGGCTCCGGCCAATCACAGTGCCTGAGCTGCGATACCCGGAAATAAGCCCCAGGCGACATGTCGACGGCCTGGAGGGGGAGACGAGGACCGCTGCGAGGGCTTCGATCTGAGTTAATACATAATGAGCTAGTATGCTATGCATACTAGCTCATTATGCCTTTGTCTTGCAGGGTTCTTTTCTTTTCATTTTTTTAATTTGGGTTTTCAACCACTTTAAGTGGATGAGCATAGGGTACATAGTACCTCTACTTCTTCACATAAAAAAATGACAAGTGTAAATAAATACACAACGTAGGTTTTGACATGGCCTTTATTAAAAAAATTGAGCGAACACAATAAAAATCTAAATTAAGTCAATATTTGGTGTGACTACCTTTTGGCTTTAAACCAGCATCAATTCTTAAGCCTGGTACACATGATTGGATTTCCATCGGACAAATCCGCGGAATTTTGTGCAAAGGTGTTGGTCGTGAACTTGGTATGCATACAGATGACAGCCAACATAAACGAAACTGCATGATTTTTCAGCTCTTTAGCACCACCCTTTGGGCAACTTCTGCTAATGTTGTCTTATGGTTAGCATTGTTTCCGAGCATGCGTGTTTGTACTTTGGATTTTTTTCCTACGGACTTGTGTACACACAATCGAATAATCCGACAAGACATAGACATATTTGTTGTCGGAAAATGTCAAAGCATGCTATAAAACATTTCTGGTCAGTAATTCCGACAACAATTGTCCGATGGAGCATACAAACAGTCGGATTATCCGACAAAAGCCTGCCATCACACAAATGTTGTCGGAAAATCAGATGGTGTGTACGAGGCTTTACACTTGCACACTTTGCACAAAGTCAGGGATTTTGTAGGAATAGAGTCACGTGCAGAGGCTTAGCTTGAAGCTTGTGGGCCCAGATGCAAAAGTTGACCTGGGCCAACCCCCACTGCCACCCACCACTTCCACCGATGCGTGCAGATACACCCACTGCACGCCAAGATACTAAAAGTGGCTTAAGAGTTTTGAGTTCCCAAAGTTCCTCCTTACATCAGAGGACAGGGATCACCGCTGGAGAATCAGAGGACAGGGATCACCGCTGGAGAATCAGAGGACGGGGATCACCGCTGGAGAATCAGAGGACGGGGATCACCGCTGGAGAATCAGAGGACAGGGATCACCGCTGGAGAATCAGAGGACAGGGATCACCGCTGGAGAATCAGAGGACAGGAACCCCTGGCAGGTCACCTGGCAGAGCTCCTTTCCCATCCCAGCACTATATACAGCTCCTTCCCCCACACTACACAGGGCTAAAAATCACATTCATTTACACACAGTCTGTCAGCCTTCACAGGGTGTATCTGTTTTTATTTTGCCGTTCTGACCTGAGAAATTCTCTGGTCGGAACGGCAATGTAGTTGCAGTAGGCAGATACATCCTGTGCAGATTGTGGCTGACTAGCTGTGTTGTAAAGGAATGTGATTTTAGCCCTGCAGAGGAGGAGAAGTATAGAGTGCTGTAATGGGAAAAGAGCTCAGCATTTTGGCATAGCATCCAGGGTCGGAGGGGGAGGTTAGGGGGGGCTTCGCGGGGGGAACAACTTATATCTGGGGGGCAAGCCCCTCTGTAATATGACGGTGGGCGGGCGGCAACTTGTTAATGATGGATCTGCATTGAGGGACATTTATTTTAAAGGGCTTGTCAAAAACTCTGTTGTGTGTTTATTTACACACAATGAATGAGTAGGGATACTATGTACCCCATACTCACTTAGAGCTTCCAGATTCAGATTCTGATAACTCACCCCCCACCCCCACAACCACGGGCCAGGGTTGTGAGGAAGAGGCCATATTTCGAAAACGAAATTCTGAAACAAAATATTTCAGTGTGCACGTGTCTAAGGCCGCGTGCACACGATCAGTCCACCAGACGAGAACGGTTAACCGATGAAGCTGACTGATGGTCTGATGTGCCTACACACCATCAGTTTAAAAACTGATCGTGTCAGAACACGGACACGTAAACGACGTACGACGGCACTATAAAGGGGAAGTTCAAATCCAATGGCGCCACCCTTGGGGCTGCTTTAGCTGATTTTGTGTTAGTAAAAGAGGATTCGCGCTTTTCTGTCTGTTACAGCGTGATGAATGTGCCATCTCCAAAACGAACGCTAGTTTTACAAGAACGAGCGCTCCCATCGTCTCATTTAGTCTGAGCATGCGTGGATTTTGAACCGATGGTCGTGCGTACTAACGGTTCAATTTTAAAGCAAGTTCTCTTTTTTTGGACCGAAGGACAACTGACCGATGGGGCCCACACACGGTCGGTTTGGACCGATGAAACTGAACTTCAGTCCGTTTTCATCGGTTTTGTCCAATCGTGTGTACAAGGCCTAAGAGCTAGGCAGAGGTTGACTGCCTTCAGGCTTTCTCTGTGATAGAAATAAATTAACCATTGAAAGGTTTAATCCAAGAATATTCAGTTCTTGGGTTAAATTTTAGCTGAAGTGATTGAGCTCTGTAAACAAGTTTTTTTTCCAGCAAAGCAAAAATAGATACATAGCTTTAAATACATGGGACCCAGTCAGGGCCCCATTGTTGATGGGAAGAAGATGTTTAATTTTAAATTGTATTGCAATCTCAGCAGTCCACTTTCCCTCTCTTCTTCTCCAGGACTACAACAATCACTTTTTATGTTGCCTTGCAAAATGAGTGGGTAATGCCCTTTGCCAACTTCTAACAGCTGGCAACAGACAGTCAATCAGAAACTGGCAAAACATACTGTCCAATAAAGTATTAGCTGTGTTCCTCTACTTTTACACATTTTGCAGCTGCTATTAAAAACTTGCACAGTTTACTATAAGGCATCCAGTGTTCCATGCTGCTACTTTATAGCGCAACAAAACATACTGCATCTTGCAAGTACTGTTCTACCACTAAACAAACATTTTAGGTGGTGCTACACTTATAGAAGGTGAGGAAGACACTGACACATCTTTCTCTAACATTAAACTAGTTTGTTAGGTTGGTATATCTGAAATTTTAAGTTATTATTTTTACCTAGAAGTCCTTTTGATTTGCCTTTAACATCCTGTAGATGTATTTGTTTTAGAGCAGCAAAGGTTTAGAACCTCTGCCAAATTTGAACTGCTGTCTGTAGACCGTTGGGGAAATTTCCCCTCACTTCCTGTCCTGTGATAATAGTGTAATTGAGATAGGTAGTGAGGGGCACTCTCGAATGAAAACACAGCAGTAAAAATCTAAGAGAGGTTCTAGCCTTCCCCCACTCTTTGGAAAGTGTTTTAATGGGTGTTCTGTCCCTCCTTGGAAGATTTTAACTTGCTTGGCAAAGGGATTACAGACAGCAATACATAGTTGGCAAGTGTCCAGAATTATGCAGGACGTTTTCAGGCTTTTGGATACTGTCCCAATGTATCTGTGTCCTGCAGGCTGACCTGCAGGTTTCAGGACATTCAGAAGAGTGGCAGCTTGGTGTCGAGTCCTGAAAGACTCTACATTCTAACTTCCGCCACTACAGTTATCCCAGCACTGACTGTCAAGTGGCCCGATGTCCTACCCAACAATCATCAGACTGAGCAGCAGCACAGGACTGGCTAAGTATCCACTGAACACCAAGGTGTATATTTACTTCCACTCGCATCAAGGATTTTGGACTTATTTTATCTCACTGACAACAACAATAGAGCTTATTGACCTCCTACTTGCACCAACAATAGGGCTTAATTTACTCCAACCGGCAATAGGGCTTATTTTATTCCCACTGACACCAATGATAAAGCTTGATTTACTCCCAATGACACCAATAATATGGGCTTATTTTATGCCCACTTACACCAACAAATGGGCTTATTTTACACTGAATGACATTAATATAGGGCTTATTTTACACCCACTAACACCAATGATGGGGCTCATATTACTCCCACTTACATGTGATGAAATGTGTTGTCATCGCACTGACACCAAAATAGGACTTATTTGACTCCCAGTGACAAGACAATACAATTTATTTTTATTACCACTCTCTTCATTGTACCCTTCAAGCCATATGTTTGCTAAATCAAGGTGCAACCCTACAAATCATAAAGCCACACCTACTTTTGGCCTCTCCAGTTTAAAAGGGGGGAATAAAAAGTTGCTCAGTAACCTATTTGTACCGCCCTCCCCCCAAACACAAGTGTAAACTAAACCTTGCAAGGACATAAAAAGCCCTAAAAACCTGAAAGAGGTGATAACTATTCCCCAAAAATTTCTAACAAAAAATCAAAAATATAGGGCCGGATTCAGAAAGAAAGGCCTATCTTTAGGCGGGCGTAGCGTATCTCAGATACACTACGCTGCCGTAACTTAGAGCGGCAGGTCCCCTATTCACAAATAACATGCGCTCTAAGTTACGGCGGCGTAGTGTAAATGGGTCGGCGTAAGCCCGCCTACTTCAAACTAGGCTGGTAGTGGGCGTGTTGTATGTTAATGTCTCGTGACCCCACGTAAATGACGCGCTTTACAAACGGCGCATGCGCGTGCATGCTCAGTATCACGTCGAATTTTCTCCGTAAATTACGCCCGCTCGAAGCTCCACTTGTCTGCCTCCTCTCCCCCTCCACTGCCACATTTGGCACCTTTTGGGGGGAGGGGGAAGCAGGTACCTGGTTTTTGTATGCCATGGCACCCTTCTGGGACGCTTCACATGTCCCAGAAGACTGCAGCCTATTCACAAAGCGCGCTTTGCACATGTGCAGTAGGGAACCGGCTGTAAAGCCGCATGGCTTCACTGCCGGGTTTCCTTTATTTAAGATAGCAGTGCCAGCACACAATAGCTGATTGAAGAATCGGCTCGGGTGAGGACTTCGCTGGATGCATGGACAGGTAACTGCCCTAATATTAAAATTCATTAGCTAGGGAGCTGTGGTGGCTCAACGCGATTGGCACTGCGCTGACAAGCCATTCACCTCTGCAGCTAGGAGTTCGGATCCCGGTCTCGGCTACATGTGAATTGAGTTTGGTGGTCTCAGCCCGGCTCCCGGTGGGTGCGCTATGCGAGGTAAGCCTGCGCTTAGTATGCCCACCCCCCTCCCACAAAAACCACCACACTTACACGCACTCTAAATTGGCCACGCGGTCTCTAAAAAGAGAGGCAAGGAATAACGGGGCTGGTTGAGCGGGCTAGATCCTCTCACTCTCTTATAGGGAGTCCCTCTGCCCCGTTGGGCTTCAAAGCGGAGCAGGTAGGGCGGGCTGTGTGGGAGGACCCCCTCACACACCCGCCATTGCCACCCGGGGCATGGAGAAAGGTGGCAGATTGCCTCTGGGGGAGGCCTGCCTACTCCTGCAGTCCGGCTCCTCTCTTGAGTACACGCACAAAAATACACTTAAAAAAAAAAAAAATTCATTAGCTACAGTATTTGTAGGTGCTGACTTTTTAATGTTACAAAGCACATACTGTAAAAATGTAAGCTAAATTATTGTAAAATATTTTCAGATGCAATAAATTCTGAGCTGCTTAAACACAAAACCAAAAATGTAATATATTGCAGTTTATCAATCATTCAATGTGGTGTCTGCATCTGTTTTCTTTTTTCAGGCTTTTCTCTCTCCGTTTTCACCTGGTGATCTGGCCAGTAATGCACCTCCTCTACTAGAGTGCTTCCACTCTGGATAAAGGAGCATAGAGACACCTTTCAACAGTAGCATTGTAAGTCAGAGGGGAGGGGAGCGTTAGATGTACTAACAGATTAAGACTGGTCATAGACGGAGCAAATACAGCAGGTAAATTAAAAGAAAGAAACCTAGAAGAGAAGTATGGGAATGTTTTGTTTTTTAAATCATACTTACCTAGCTGGATGCAGCATCGTTACGATGCTGAATTTGTATCCAGCCGGCTCCAACACTGAGAACCAACCGATCAAACACCGCAGATCTCTCAGTTCTTCTTGAGCAGAGAGCTGGTGACTGTCAGTCACCGGCTCTTTGCACTGCACGACAACCCTCCCCCCCCCGAGCTCACTAGAGCATGTGGTCGCAATCTTTCTCGAGCCTGGACCGACTCTGTCACGTCAGTCAACAGCGGGCTTCAGCCTGTCTGCTGAAAACATGTGACAGGAGTGCAGAATGAACTGCACTCCTGTGATCCACAAGAGATGTACAGCCAAAAGAGATTTGGCTGTACTTCTGCTTTAACCACTTGGTTACTGGGCACATATACCCCCTTCCTGACCAGAGGACTTTTTGCGATTCGGCACTGCGTCGCTTTAACTGACAATTGCGCGGTCGTGCGACGTGGCTCCAAAACAAAATTGACATCCTTTTTTTCCCACAAATAGAGCTTTCTTTTGGTGGTATTTGATCACCTCTGCGGTTTTTATTTTTTGCGCTATAAACAAAAAAGTAGCGACAATTTTGAAAAAAAAAATATATATTTTTTTTACTTGTTGCTATAATAAATAGCCCAATTTTTTTTTTCAGTCTAGGCCAATACGTATTCTACATATGTTTGGTAAAAAAAAAAAATCGCAATAAGCGACTGGTTTGCGCAAAAGTTATAGCGCCTACAAAATAGGGGACAGAATTATTATTATTATTTTTTTTTATTTTACTAGTAATGGCGGCGATCTGCGATTTTTATTGGGACTGCGACATTATGGCGGACACATCGGACACTTTTGACACATTTTTGGCGCCATTTACATTTATACTGCGATCAGTGCTATAAATATGCACTAATTACTGTATAAATGTGACTGGCATTGAAGGGGTTAACACTAGGGGGGTGAGGGAGGGGTTAACACTAGGGGGGTGAGGAAGGGGTTAAATGTGTACCCTGCATAGTGTTCTAACTGTGTGTGGAGGGGGTGACTGGGGGAGGTGACCGATCTGTGTCCCTATGTACAAGCAGTGGCGTCTCCAGCTTTCATATTTAGGGGGGGGCACATGGGGGGACAGGGACAAAAGTAGGGGGGCCAACTATAAAATGAAATTATATATCCTGGGGCCCTTTACTACGTTCCCACTATGGGCCCTTTCACATGTTCTGCAGTAAACTCCCTTCCTACTATACTGGGGCCCCCTAGGGTGGCAGAAAACAAGAGATATATGTCACCAGCACACCAAGAAAATATAAGGGTCCAAAGCAGTGGGAGAACTATCATTGTTGCAAAGGTTGTCTTGCCACCGGGCCCTGGTGTTCTGCCACAGTGGGGATCCCCAGCTGTCCTGTCCCTGCTATTTACAGCGCTGGTCTGGCATCTGTCTCCTTGGCAGCGGCAGCAGTCTATTAGGACCTAGTGCTGGTGACATTATGGGTGCATGCAGGGGAAGGCTGGCACTATTGGTTATAGAGAGCTGAGCCCCCAGCTGGTCACCTAGCAGCAGTAATGCTGTATAACCTTCTCTGTTGACATGCTGATCGGCATGTGATCCAGGTGATGCTCCCAGTCAGATCTAATAAACACAGTAATTATTAGCATCAAGAGTACAACCACATAAATATAATCAAACGTATGATCAGCAGCCATGTGGGCTCTATGCCTGTAAAGTGTGGGCTTTGATCAATAAAATCACTGATATTTATGACTAGGATTTGACTAAGAGCATCACCTGGATTGCATCCCGATCAGCATGTCAGAGAAGGGTCCACTGCTGCTAAGCAACCTGCAGGGAGCTCAACTGTCTACAACCAATAGAGATGGGCTCGGGTGTGTTTGAAATCCCACATGCCCAATCCCGCCAGGAAGCCAACACTCCACAGTGCTAATCAATGTAGGGCTGCCTAAGAGCTAAGACCAGCCATAGACAGTTTAAATCTCAGCTGGTTCAGCAGAAACTGGCTGAGATTTGAACCATTAATGAGCAGATTCTCTTATGATTATCACTAGTGGTTGCTGTATAGCCACTGGTGATAATCACTGTTTGTCAGGAGAATATGATTGCTGGGCAGGAGGGATATTCCCGTCACCACTGTCTGTTGATGAGGAAATCATGCAAGTTTCTTTCCTGCAATCTGTGGATGCAGGAAAGAAA
Organism: Rana temporaria; assembly: GCF_905171775.1. Lineage (NCBI taxonomy): Eukaryota > Metazoa > Chordata > Amphibia > Anura > Ranidae > Rana > Rana temporaria. Next base: position 245,890,352 of record NC_053493.1, on the reverse strand, counting down.
TTTGCACCATATATTATCTGCCTAACTGAAAGTGAAAGTAAATTGTGAATGTTTTGAATGAACAGGAGAGGGGGATGGAGACAGATGGGGGGGGGAGAGAAGGCATGGAGATAATGTAGTTCAGTGATTACAGTGTACTGCAGTCTGCAGTGCACACACTTAAACACGGTCCAGGCTAGAATATCTGGTTGTGTGAGTGCTCGTATTATGCAGTGTCGGCGAGCAGAGGGAGGGGGAGGAATCCCCCGCAGAGCTGACTGGGGACGCTTTCCCTCTCGGGGAGCAAAATACAAAAATTGCAAAAAAAAAAAAAAAAAAATTTTTTTTTTGGGGGGGCACATGGTGGGGCACAGCATGATGTTGGGGGGGGGGGGTCAGGGCCCCCTCTGGCCCCCCCTAGGGACGCCTCTGTGTACAAGAGACACAGATCGGTCTCCTCTTTCCCTGACAGGACATGGATCTGTGTGTTTACACACAGAGCTCCACGTCTTGTCTCTGTAACCGCCGATCGCGTGTGTTTAGCGGACATCGCGGCCGCCAGGCACGCGCATCGGCATCTCAGTGATGCGGCGGGTGCTCGCGCGCCCCCCCCAGTGGCCAGGAGGAGCGGAGGCCGTATAAAGACGGCCACTCAGAGATTTAGAGCCACCCTGCGGCCGTACAAAGTCGTACGGCCGTCGGGAAGTGGTTAAAAAACAAAACAAATGTAGCCGTCACATAGAAGACTTGGTAAGCTGCAATTTGATTACTATTTTAGTCATCCTTTCTCCAAACAGGTGCACAACAGCAAAAACATCGATCAGATCTGACATCTAAAAGTTTTAATGGCCATGTGATTAAAAAAAAAAAAGAAGCGGAGCAAAAGGCGACCATACATGGCTTGAAATTCGATCGACTTCTGTACAACCATCCTGGTTTTCTCAAACCTATAGCTGGCAACACTGATCAGTGTGTTTTGACGGCGAGGAAGGTTCCCCACTGTCAGAACACAATAGCACAGTGGTGGGAGAGCCCTGGTCCACATTTAATGTGTGAATGGGGGAATCAGGTCATTTCGTTCTCCTTCAAATCATTGGTTAACCACTTAAGCCCCGGACCATTATGCAGCTAAAGGACCAGGCCCCTTTTTGCGATTCGGCACTGCGTCGCTTTAACTGACAATTGCGCGGTCGTGCGACGTGGCTCCCAAACAAAATTGACCTCCTTTCTTTCCCACAAATAGAGTTTTTTTTTGTGGTTTTTGATCACCTCTGTGGTTTTTATTTTTTACGCTATAAACAAAAATAGAGCGACAATTTTGAAAAAAAATCTATATTTTTTACTTTTTCCTATAATAAATATCCCCCAAAAATATATAAAAAAAATATTTGTTCCCTCAGTTTAGTCCGATACGTATTCTTCTACATATTTTTGGTAAAAAAAAATCGCAATAAGCGTTTATTGATTCGCTTGCGTGAAAGTTATAGCGTTTATAAAATAGGGGATAGTTTTATGGCATTTTTATTAATAATTTATTTTTTACTAGTAATGGTGGCCACCAGCGATTTTTATCGTGACTGTGACATTATGGCGGACACATCGGACACTTTTGACACTATTTTGAGACCATTGTTATTTTTACGGCAAACAGTGCTATAAAAATGAACTGATTACTGTAAAAATGACACTAGCAGTGAAGGGGTTAACCTGTAGTGGGCGCTAAAGGGGTTAAGTGTTCCCTAATGTGTGTTTCTTACTGTAGGAGGGCATGGCTGGGCGCGTGACATCACTGATTGTTGTTCCCTATGACAGGGAACAGACGATCAGTGACAGGCTCACTAGGAAGCACGGGGAGAGGTTTGTTTATACTTACCTCTCCCTGTTCTTCAGCTCTGTGACCCGATCGCGGGACACCAGCGGCGATAGGGTCCGCGGGTCCTGCGGGCGCGGTCATGGAGCACAGGACCGGGTCGCGAGTGTGCCGCCGCCGGCGTCGCGCTCACGACCCACGGCTGGGCTTCTTAAAGGGGACGTACCTGTACGTCCATGTGCCCAGCCGTGCCATTCTGCCGACGTATTTAGTCGCGCGGCGGTCCTTAAGCGGTTAAAGGAAAAACATTATTAAATGTATAGGCAGCTTTATCAATCACTTGTAAAATGTCAAATATCAGATACAGTTCTTCCAACACAACCTGTAAATGTTTTTATATAGCACTGGAATTTTTTCTGAAAGCAAAACTAGATCCCTCTTCTGTGCTGAGTAGAAAACAAACAAATTCATCAGGGAGTCTATTCAACTGAAGTGCTGGATTGAAGCTGAACTCCAGGCTAACAGCTAGATACACAGATAAAATACACATAAATGGAACTGATTTACCTGCTAAAGGATTTGAATTTCTGACCATCCAGTCTAAAGCCTAGTATGTCAGGCAGCATTCGGCCCGTGAAAAATGTCTGCCAATCAGCTCCTGATCAGCGCACTTAGCTGAACGGAGTGTTCTGGTGGGGGGCCGTCCCTCTGTCAGAACACAATAGCACATCAGGGAAGATCGCTGTACTAACGTTGAATAGTTAGTACATCCGCTCCTCCTGAGCTGTCAGTTGTTTTTCCGTTCAGCCCGGCTGGGTTAAATGAAAAAAAAAAACATTGGTGTGTAGTAGGCTTAAGGCAGCCCATAGGTGATTAGATTTGCTTTCCTTCCACCACCGACAGTAATCAAACTGGTTGTACCCAAGACGATCAATGGATCAGCTGAACCAGCCCGTGTGGCTGGCTTAAGATTTATACTCATGTGGATGATTTTTGCTTTAGCCATCATCGCCCATGATTGCCCAGTAAAAAATCACTAATAATCGCTACACATGAAGCTGCCTGTAGTAGTAATTGATCCATTGTATTTGGAGCATTGCTCTGCTATCAGTGATTAATCACTAACAAATATTACACTATTGTTCCTTATGTTTAGCAATCGCTAGAGATTAATCACGGGACAAGGAGTGGCGGCAGACTTATGAGGTCATCTCTCCATTCGCTGTTATCAGAACATTTCTTGTCGACACAATTGCTTGTAGCATAAATGATTGGCTTTCAGTTCTGCCCCTCCTTCACCAGTATGAGCTTAAAAAGTGTTAGCTGGAATTTGGCTTGAATTTGTTAGTGCTGTACCAGGAGGCTCATACCAAGTCAAATTCAGTTTTTTACATTGGTTAAATAAATAAATAAAAATTAATTAGTGCAGTCCTGAAGTTCCTGTTATCAGCCTGATACATTCTCTGACACATCAGATAAAAGCAGCCTGACATTTCTGTCAGGGGAGGTTGCTAAAATAGATTAGCAGGGAGCTGGCCCTATTACAAAACACCTCTGAGAGTCTCTGCCTATGATGAGAGGGGGGTGTGTGCCTTTCCTCCAATCAGCAATTTTAGCTATCTTGGCTGTTTGCCCAGACATCACACTCTGTGTTAAACAGGAAGAGAAAATCTAACACAATCTGAACATTCTAAACAGTATATGAATGTGAAGACAGCAGATTTGGATGTAAAACCTATGTAGGGAGATTTGGTTCATCCCTGTGTATCATCAGAGGCAGTTCACTTCACTGGGTGGATGGAGGGTTTACATCCACTTTAACCACTTAACCCCTGGACCATATTGCTGGTCAAAGACCAGAGCACTTTTTGCGATTCGGCACTGCGTCGCTTTAACTGACAATTGCGCGGTCGTGCGACATGGCTCCCAAACAAAATTGGCGTCCTTTTTTCCCCACAAATAGAGCTTTATTTTAGTGGTATTTGATCACCTCTGCGGTTTTTAGTTTTTGCGCTATAAACAAAAATAGAGCGACAATTTTGAAAAAAAAATATATTTTTTACTTTTTGCTATAATAAATATCCCCAAAAATATATATATAAAAAAATGTTTTTTCCTCAATTTAGGCCGATGCATATTCTTCTACATATTTTTCGTAAAAAAAAATCGCAATAAGCGTTTATTGATTGGTTTGCGCAAAAGTTATAGTGTTTACAAAATAGGGGGTAGTTTTATGGCATTTTTATAAATTTTTTTTTTACTACTAATGGCGGCGATCAGCGATTTTTTTCGTGACCGCGACATAATGGCGGACACATCGGATAATTTTGTCACATTTTTGGGACAATTGTCATTTTCACAACAAAAAATGCTATAAAAATGCATTGTTTACTGTGAAAATGACAATTGCAGTTTGGGAGTTAACCACTAGGGGGCGCTGAAGGGGTTAAGTGTGACCTAATATGTGTTTCTAACTGTAGGGGGGCGGGGCTGGATGTGTGATATCATTGATCGTGTTTCCCTATATCAGTGAACACGCGATCAATGACAGCGCCACAGTGAAGAACGGGGAAGCTGTGCTTACACACAGCTCTCCTCGTTCTTCAGCTCCGGGGACCGATCGTGGGACTCCAGCGGCGATCGGGTCCACGGGTCCCGCGGTCACGGAGCTTCGGACCCACGGCTGGGCACTTAAAGAAGACGTACAGGTACGTGCTTGTGCCCAGCTGTGCCATTCTGCCGACGTATATGTGCAGGAGGCGGTCCATAATTGGTCAATGTAATGTCTGGTTCCTGCAATATGGATGAAAATTATTGAGAAAAATAGCACAGACACAGACAGTACACACACCACGCAGCTTTAGGTGCAAACTGCAGAGGACAAAGGCAGTACACACACTACGTAGCTTTGAGTGCAAACTGCAGAGGACATGGGCAGTACACACCACGTAGCTTTAGGTGCAAACTGCAGAGGACAACGGGCAGTACACACCAAGTAGCTTTAGGTGCAAACTGCAGAGGACACACTACGTAGCTTTAGGTGCAAACTGCATAGGACACGGGCAGTACACACCAAGTAGCTTTAGGTGCAAACTGCAGAGGACAAAAGCAGTACACACCACGTAGCTTTATGGTGCACACTGCAGAGGACACGGGCAGTACACACCAAGTAGCTTTAGGTGCAAACTGCAGAGGACACGGGCAGTACACACCAAGTAGCTTTAGGTGCAAACTGCAGAGGACACGGGCAGTACACACCAAGTAGCTTTAGGTGCAAACTGCAGAGGACACGGGCAGTACACACCAAGTAGCTTTAGGTGCAAACTACAGAGGACAAAGGCAGTAAAACCAAGTAGCTTTATGGTGCACACTGCAGAGGACACAGGCAATACACCACGTGAGAATACTGCAGCTAGCACAATCACCTGCCTGTCAGTAAATTAGGAAGAGCTGATCTAGCTAAACTATACAGTGTATAAATATATGTACAACACCCTTTTACAGTGACCCTGTAACAAAATTACAAATAAGAAAAAAAACAGTTGCCCTCTAAAGAAGAGATATTATAACAATTACCTATTTTACGGGACACACTGCTGCGTCTTGCAACAATGTAGCTGAGAGCGGTAGGAACCACAGTGCTCAGCCGGGGACCAGAAATCTGCCACCTAGATAAAGAAGATTCTCTGGGCCTCCTAGATTTATGAGAGCAAATATTGGTGGTGGGACAAGGACCGTACATATACAGTAAATGGGTTATACTGGTCTAAAGGAGGCCGGAAACTAAGAAAAGTTGCTCCTCCACTCCAAGCTATACCCTTTGCTAGTCACAGGCTCTTCTGTCTGTAACAAATCATTGTAAAGAGAAAACTTGACAAATTCATGTAGAATAAAAACAAATATCAGTGTCTCCGATCCTTAGTGCCACACTCTCATCATACAGTTACGTCCAGGGGTGGACTGACCATTCGGGCACTGCCCGAGGGCCCCATGCCACTAGGGGGCCCCATCAGGGTTGCCAGGCTCAGTAAAACCAGGGACAGTATGTAAAAATCTGTGTTTTTTTTACATCTGTCCCTAATATGTCCAAAACCGACATGCTTTTGATGTGATGTGATGTGTGCCTCCTGGCGTGATGGCCATCTGTAAGCCCAGGGTCCCCATAATCTTCTATTGCCCAGGGCCTCATGAGTTGTCAGTCTGCCCCTGGTTATGTCTAAGTATTTTAGAGTGTGGGGGCTTCTATGGGTCCAATCTTTATTCCTACTTTTCACCATCATCCCTTTTCCTTGGCAGGGTCAGACCTTATAGATATTGCTACTATCATATATTACTTATCTCAAGTCACGTGCATGCTCCTGAAGATTTGATCAATCCATAAAACACGTAGAGCTGTTTAATACCGTATTTCAACCTACCATGTATTCTATTAGATACTCTCCATATGTGTATTATGTGAGATTTAGTGTCTACTTTTATGTTACAATCTGTTTTTATTACATGTATATTGGTGTATATAGTTGAATATTATTGGAGATTTGATTACGGTATGTATCATGACTACTATTATTTACCATATTACTGATAGAATTATTAAATGTTACTGTTGTATATCTATGTGCTTCATTTAGGGCCAGTTCACACCAGACGCAGTTCTGTGCGCATTTTTTCTGCACCAAAAATGCATGCACAGTGTTTTCTATGTATTCCAATGGCTCTAGTTTGCTCTAGTTCACACCATACAGTCAGAAACTGACCAGAAACTGACTGCATGGTGTGAACTAGAGCCAAAATAGAGCCATTGGAATACATGGAAAACACTGTGCATGCATTTTGTGCAGAAAAAAAGCACACGGAACTGCGTCTAGTGTGAACTGGCCCTTAGCCCAGGTTCACACTGGGCTGCGGGAGTGAAGCCGTGCGAGTTCAGCATAACTCGCACAATTTCACTCCCGCTAGCAGTCCCGATTTCGGCCGTGATTATAGAGACATCTGTGCAGGTTTCTGCACAGATGTCAATGTAAATCGCGGGCCGAAATCGCAAAAAGTAGTACAGGAACTACTACAGGAACTACTTTTTGAAATTGGTGCAGTGCCGCAGATGCGGCGTCGCACCGATTAGGATGGTACCATTGCCGGCAATTTGCGGCAAATACCGCCGTTTTGACATGCGATTTGACTTGCCAAATCGCATGTCAAAACGCACCAGTGTGAACCAGGCCTCTAAGTCCCACCTCCCTTTCCACATTCTCAATTAGTCAGGAAAAGAGGCATTGAACCTTACCAAGTCATCGCTTCACACAAATTCCCAAATTGTTATTTTCTTTAAAATATCAGTGTCTCTTGATAAGTGCAATGAAAAAGGAGTGCAAATAAATAAACAATTCATTAGGAAGCACAGCACAACATAATTTCAGAAAAGTAGTCCCAAAACTCAACTGGTAAATTTTTGTCCCCATTTCCAAAGGTTAATTCTATGTGGCCATATGATCTAGACCTGTGACAGCATAGCTATCAGTAGGGTCACTTGTGCTGGGACAGCCTGCAGCAATGTTCCTGAGCCTAGATCTACTGGCTTTGGGTTGAGAAAGGGTATTAAAACTATCTTGTTAACTGTTGTAAAGGCCTATGAAAAGAGGCTGAGGTCCAAAATATGTATTAGCTTTGAGGAGTAAGGGCTCTTTCACACGTCAGTTTTTTAGATCATTTTTTTTTTCATCAGTTGATCCGTTTTTTCATCCGTTTTTCGTCTGTTTTCCGTCCGTTTACATCCGTTTCCGATCTGTTTTTCGTCCGTTAACGTCCGTTTTTCGTCCGTTTTTCCATCCGTTTTTTTGGGGGATTTTTACATATTTTGATGAAAAACGGATGTTAGCGGATCGGATGGTAAACGGATCGTCCGCTAACGTCCGTTTTTCGTCCGTTCCGTTTTTTTGACGGAAGAAAAATAGTGTTTTCTTCCGTTCAAAAAAACGGAGCTTAACGGAGACGGATGTTAACGAACGTTAGCGGATGCTCATCCGCTAACGGACGCTAACCCATAGGAAAGCATTGCAGTCCGTTAACGGACGTCCAAAAACGGACGCACGGAACGGACGTGTGAAAGAGAAAGTAAGAAAACCAAAACAAGTATGCCAGTCATGTAGCAGACAAAACAAGACAAGTAAAAACTAAAAGGGACTCAATTTTTCCGATACCCGATTTAGGTCAGGCATCCTGATTCTTGCGTGTATGGACAATAGAAGAAAGTAAAATATATATATTTTTTAATGTTACAATAGACAGTAGAAAGACAGAAAGGATGCTTTTCTTCATTACATTACAATACCTTGTAAATGACTACATTTAAGTTTAATATGTCCATCATCTAACAAGTAGGCTTTCTTTCCCAATTACAGAGAGTATTGTTGCCAGAACAGTCCGTTTGGCCCAATGACCCGTTCATATGTAAACACTGTACCTGCATTATCACAGATGAAGCACGTAGCTTCGTGGTATGATTTGTTATTTTATGTGGAATTGCCTTGCATTCATTTGTTGCTGTATTGGTAGCAGGCTGTAGGCTATACACATGTAACATGGGGTTGTGCTGCTGTGTTTTTGGACACGATCCACAAAAAGGTGTGTCACTGTGTTTGTTAAAATGTGCTGCTGTCACGGATGTGTTTTATAACTTGGGTACGTACACCAAAAGGGATGAACAGGGCCACTCTTGTTGTTTCTTACACACAGACTGAAACACCAAGGTTGAAGCAGTTTCCCCATGTGCATAAGCATTTACTGATATTTATTCATTTTATTTATTACAGGTATTTATGTAACACCTATACTTTCTACAGCACTTTACATATTACACATCAATCTTGGCCCTCAAGGAGCTTACAATCTAAAGCCTAGTACACACAAGTTTTTTTTTTGTTCAACATAGTGAGCCGCAGTACTAACAATCCAATGTTAATACAGTATACAGTAAAGGTATTCGCACCCCTTGAAATTTTCCACATTTTTTCATGTTACAACTAAAAACATAAAATGTATTCTATTGATATTTTTTGTGATAGACCAACACAAAGTGGTACATAATTGTGAAGTGGAAGGAAAATGATGAATGATTTTCAAAATGTTTTACAAATAAATATGTAAATAGTGTGGCGTGCATTTGTATTCGGACCCCTTTACTCTGATACCACTAACTAAAATCTAGTGGAACCAATTGCCTTCAGAAGTCACCTAATTAGTAAATAGAGTCCACCTATGTGTAATTTAATCTCAGTATAAATACAGCTGTTCTGTGAAGCCCTCAGATGTTTGTTAGAGGACCATAGTGAACAAACAGCATTAATGAAGGCCAAGGAACACACCAGACAGGTCATGGATGAAGTTGTGGAGAAGTTTAAAGCAGGGTTAGGTTCTAAAAAAATATCCCAAGCTTTGAACATCTCACAGAGCACTGTTCAATCCATAGTCCGAAAATGGAAAGAGTATGGCACAACTGTAAACCTACCAAGACATGGCCGTCCACCTAAACTGACAGGCCCGGCAAGGAGAAAATTGATCAGAGAAGCAGCCAAGAAGCCCATGGAAACTCTAGATGAGCTGCAGAGATACACAGCTCAGGAGGGAAAATCTGTCCACAGGACAACTATTAGTCATGCACTCCACAAACCTGGCCTTTATGGAAGAGTGGCAAGAAGAAGCCATTGTTGAAAGAAATCCATAAGAATTCCTGTTTGCAGTTTGTGAGAAGCCATGTGGGGGACAAAGCAAGCACGTGGAAGAAGGTGCTTTGGTCAGAGGAGACCAAATTGAACTTTTTGGTCTAAAAGCAAAACGCTATGTGTAGCGGAACACTAACACCGCTCAACGCCCTGAATACACCTTTTTTTCAGCAGGGACAGGGAAGCTGGTCAGAGTTGATGGGAAGATGGATGGAGCCAAATACAGGGCAATCTTAGAAGAAAACCTGTTAAGCAGGCCATACAAGGTCAAATTTCGAACAAATTTTCTTTTCGAAATCAGAAAGTTCGTTTTTTTTGTGATCCAATGATGCCACCATTGATTTTCGAAATTCGGCCGACCAAACCTTCAAGTTGCTGGGAATTTTCGTTTCTCTCCGGGAATATTAGTTTCTCTCTGGAAATATTCTTTTCTCTCCGGGAATATTCTTTTCTTGCACATGCACATTTTTTTTTCTATTACATTTCTCGCACGATTCTCCTATCATTGATCAGAAAATCGTTTGTTTTTCAAAAAAATTCCAACATGTCGGATTCCTCAAATTTGTTTGCCGCACGAAAATCGGCTGTTGCTGCAGCCCACTAACGGTGCGAAATTCGTACGAAAATTCTTAGATACGTTTTTCGAAAGAAAATTATTTCGAAATTCGAACCGTGTATGGCCGCCTTTAGAGTCTGCAAAAGACTTGAGACTGAGGTTCACCTTCCAGCAGGACAACGACCCTAAACATACTGTCAGGCCCCGTACACACGTCCGAGGAACTCGACGTGCCAAACACATCGAGTTCAGTGTTGAAGCCGCCGAGGATCTCGGCGGGCCGACTTTCCTCATTGAACAACGAGGAAATAGAGAACATGTTGAAAAGGCTGAAAAGTGTACACACGACCGAGTTTCTCGGCAGAATCCAGCTCCGACCGAGTTTCTGGCTGAATTCTGCCGAGAAACTCGGTCGTGTGTACGGGGCCTCAGAGATACAATGGAATGGTTTAGAACTTTAGATCAAAGCATATTCATGTGTTAGAATGGCCTAGTCAAAGTCCAGATCTAAATCCAATTGAGAATCTGTGGCAAGACTTGAAAATTGCTGTTCAAAGACGCTCTCCATTTAATCTGACAGAGCTTGAACCATTTTGAAAAGAAGAATGGGCAAAAATGTCACTCTCTAGATGTGGAAAGTTTTTAGAGACATACCCAAAAAGACTTGCAGCTGTAATTGCAGCAAAAGGTGGTTTTACAAAGTATTGACTCAAGGGGGCTGAGTACAAATGCACGCCACACTTTTCACATATTTATTTGTAAAAACAATTGAAAACCATTTATCAATTTCCGTCCACTTCACAATTATGTTCCACCTTGTGTTGGTCTATCGCATAAAACCCCAATAAATTACATTTACGTTTTTGGTTGTAACATGACAAAATATGGAGAATTTCAAGGGGTATGAATATTTTTTCAAGGCACTGTATCTCCCCTGCTGTTCTGTTGTGTTCTGATAGGGGGACGCCCCCCCCCCCCCCCCCGAAGAACGCTGAATGGAAGCCGGCCGTCAGATCTTTTTCGGTAATGTCCCTTTGAAAGAAGCCAAGGCCGCCAGACCAGCTGCAGTACACACGGGCCAAATGTTGGCCGAGTTCTATTGAACCGGCCGATGCTGCCCCGACATTCAGCCCGTGTGTACTGGGCTTAAGTCTCCAATCTCACATGCCCACATACAAATACTAGGGCCAATTTAGACAGGAGCTAATTAACCTACAATCACATCTGTGGTGAAAACAAGGCATGCAAACTCCATGCATATAACGTCCCAGTTAGGGTTCAAACTTGGAACCATAGTGCTTTGAGGTAGAGGTGCTCACCACTAAAGCTGGCTTCCTGCTGAGTTAGACAAATTTCAATCCATATATGGGCAGGGTGGTTGTACAGAAGTCAACCTACCAATTGACTTCTATACAACTGCCTTGTCTGATTTTTGCCGCTCAATCAGCGCCACCAGCTATAGCTGCCCCAATTCTCTTCTTCTGCAGTCCCCCACCAGAGCTCTGGGCTCCTCCTCTTCTCCACAAGCCACCATAGGAAGCCGCTAACTATAGTAGCACACATCTGGGCTCAATCCCGAGCCATGCATCTCAGACCTGCCCCCTGCTCCCTCACCACTAGATTTGCCAATGGCTTCTGCTGCTCTCATTGAGTTTATTGGGGGGGGGGGGGGGTGGAGGAAGAGCAGCTACCATGCACAACGCAGGCTCAGGTAAGTATTTGGGAGGGGGAAGAGAATAGAAGATTTTTTACCTGAATGCATTCAGGTAAAAAAAACTTCAACCTTTACAACTACTTAAGGCCACTGTGCTTCCTTCAAGTTGATGGAGTCTCTTACAGACTGATACACACATGCTCTCCTGTGTAGTAATAAAAAGGTTTTGCCATTCACGGTCTAAACTCCCTCATGTCTATTAATAATCTAGATAAACCAGAAAAACCAACTCTGCTCAGGGCTGCTTTGATTGATCCAAGCTGTGGTTCTCTTCAGAACCTAAACACAAATCTAATGCCGCGTACACACGGCTGTTTTTCGGGTTCTAAAAAATGAAGTTTTTTTTTAATGTCAGTAAAAACGATTGTATGTGGGCTTCAGAGCATTTTTCGGGTTCTGAAAAACGGGCAAAAAAAAAATCGAACATGCTCTATTTTTTTAACGTTGTCGTTTTTCGGGTTGTAAAAAATGGTCGTGTGTGGGCTTTAACGACGTGAAAAATCCGCGCATGCTCAGAAGCAAGTTATGAGACGGGAGCGCTCGTTCTGGTAAAACTACCGTTATAATGGAGTGAGCACATTCATCACGCTGTAACAGACAGAAAAGCGTGAATAGTCTTTTACTAACACAAAATCAGGTAAAGCAGCCCAAAGGGTGGCGTCATCCGAATGGAACTTCCCCTTTATAGTGCAGTCGTACGTGTTGTATGTCATCGCGCTTTGCTAGAGCATTTTTTTTGTTCACGATCGTGTGTAGGCAAGACCGTTTTAATGATCAAGTTGAAAAAAAAAATAGTTTTTTCTAGAGCCTGAAAAACGTTGTTTTTTATAAGCTGAAAAATGATCGTGTGTACGCGGCATTATGGTCTATTTTTAGTCATCAAATCAGCTTATCAATCAATCAAAAATAACAACTGACTGAATAGCCATCAGCTTCTGAAACTTCAGAAACTGAACATACCCATTGATTCACAGACAAACAAGAAGAACTTTACATAGGTGATTAAGTTAAAGTCTAATTCCAGTTAACACGTTTCAAGCAGTTACAGATTTTTTTAAATTAAATAATTTAAAGTTGACCATTGCAAGCCCCCCTGTCAAAAGTTAAATACTTTTTCTCAACCCTCCAAATGCCTCTTTTGCTACACAGCTTGGTCTGTTAACAAAAGTACAAAGAAAAAAAGCTGCAGGTGGCAAAAATTAAGACGGGTTTGTTAATCCTAGTAACAGACTGCATCACATATGTAATTTCTGATTTGCCTTTAGTACCTCTTTAAAGCGGGAGTTTACCCGAAAAAAAAATTCTAACATTAGATTCATGCTCAAAGCCAGGAGCACTTTCTCTGTCAGAAATAAGGAATACAGTGATGTCCCCTCCCTGTCCATTGACTGCTAATTGGACTGTAAAAACACATCAGCACACTCTTAAAGTGGAGGTTCACCCGGAAATGTTAATTTTTAACATTAGATTCATGCTCATTTTGTCAAGGGGAATCTGGTAGTTTTTTTAAAAACGAAGCAGTACTTACCATTTTAGAGAGCGATCTTCTCCGCCGCTTCCGGGTATGGTCTTTGGGACTGGGCATTCCTATTTGATTGACAGTCTTCCGACAGGCTTCCGACGGTCGCATACATCGCGTCACGAGTAGCCGAAAGAAGCCGAACGTCGGTGCGGCTCTATACAGCGCCTGCGCACCGACGTTCGGCTACTTTTGGAAAATCGTGACACGATAGATGCGACCGTCGGAAGCCTGTCGGAAGACTGTCAATCAAATAGGAACGCCCAGTCCCGCAGCCCATACCCGGAAGCAGCGGAGAAGATCGCTCTCTAAAACGGTAAGTACTGCTTTGTTTTTAAAAAAACTACCCGATTCCCCTTGACAAAATGAGCATGAATCTAATGTTAAAAATTAACATTTCCGGGTGAACCTCCACTTTAAGAGTGTGCTGATGTGTTTTTACAGTCCAATTAGCAGGCAATGGACAGGGAGGGGACATCACTGTATTCCTTATTTCTGACAGAGAAAGTGCTCCTGGCTTTGCTGTCTAGCAAAAGTGTAAAAAGCTAAAGAATTCTGAAAAATGATAAAATTCTTTAAATAATAAGTCCTCGGAAGTTTTCATTTGTGTATTTCAATTCTGTATTTAGCTTTCTACACTTAATAGGCTGGAGGCCAGAGAAACCTTAGTAGAGTGGGGGGTCATGGTAGTGAACAATAGACTGGCTCTTTTACGTTGAGGGTCAAACAAAGAGAGCATCTCTTTCCCTACTAGATGGATAGGTGTGTCAATGAATGGACACTTCAATGAAAGTGTGAAATATGAGAGAGCACCACAAGCCTATAAATGGTCCAGTAAAATGTATTAATCTTGGCAATACCTTGGTAGGTATAGCCTATGTGTTTCAGGGTCTTCTTACATTTCCTCCATCAGGGGTTGTACTTACAGTGATAGGAGGAAATATTTGCTAATTGCAAATGATCCTTTTTACAAGTGTAAGGCTGGGTTCACACTGATCCGAATTGGATGTGGGTGTCCGCATTCAATTCGCATGACAGGAGAGTGTGACTGGCTCTCAAATGGAGCCGATTCACACATCTCCGGGGCGGCTGCAGAGCGCATTGCACAGGGGTCCTGTGTGCCTTTGGCTTTGTTTTTAGGTCCAAATGCAGGCAAAAATTTGGGCCTGATTCGTCCCTGAAACGGAGAACAGGGTTGCACCAGACCCCTGCTGCGAGCCACTGCGCACAACAGTGTGAACCTAGCCTGAACGGGGCCTTAAACATACTCTGAAGCATGAATCAGACTTATGGTATATCAAGCACAGAAAAATCAAGTTGCATAAAACACTCGCCAAGAATCAGACTCACCGCACTTGTGATGACGGTTTAGGAATATGGCTACATGAGATTACAAAGGGCTCTGATTAAAGCTTAAAAAATACTGGCATTTGACATTTTTTTCTCAGTCTGTAAAAGCACCTCTATGTTAGCTTATGTGTCAATGCTCACACAGGCGTTTACAGATGTAGCGTTACCCCCGAAGGAGCCGCTGGTTAGTTTGGGATCGGCTTACTGAGTTACCTTCTTGGCTTGGTTTAGGGGTGACATCCGTGAGTGTAAATGAAGAGAAAGTGTCCAGACACAAAATGAGTTTTCAATGCTTTATTCCAAGGCCCCAACATGGCCAACATCAACATGGCACACAATAGAGAAAGGTTGATGAGCGTAGAGAAGCTTTAGTATCAGGCCTTGGATATAAAAAAAAGAGCAAGCCTGCTCTTAGCAATAGTGTAATTCGATTCTTCGCCAGCCCGATCAGGGTGGGTAAAGTGCCACCGGACAGGCGACTATCACATGCCTGGCAGCCGGAGCGCCACTTAAAGATCACTGGGAGGAACAGGCCTGTAGCACCGGCCTGACTCAGAGCCTCTGGTACAGGCTTTATCAATTTGAGGTATGTCAGGATGATCAGGATAAGTGAATCCTCCCAGTCAATTCCGATTTTTGTGTCACCAACTGACAGCTTAAGCATACCTCTCATGATGAGTGGTGACCGGATCCCCGATTGTTCGTCTAGGCCTCCCGGACTACCTCTAGTTCTAGGTTCTCCTTGAGCCGATCCCCCATCTCACAGCTCCCAGCTTAGGATCCTTACAGCAGAAGGTTGGGACCCAGCAAGTCGCTGGGGCCCCTCTCAATATTAGGGTGAGGCTCCGCATGGTGCGTAACCTCAGTGAAGCAGGCCACGGTGGCGGGGCCCATGGATGCGCGTACCCTGAAGGTGGATACCGCATCTGGAACTGGGGCCCCGCACAGAACAGAGAACAATGGCGGTTGCCACAAATATATCCCCCCCCAGCATGCCCAACGAGTGCAGAACTCCTCTGATTGGCTGCTGGGGAAGGCGGGTCTGTCAGAACCCCTCTCGCGCCACCTGCCGCCCGGGGGTGATAATGCACCCCCGGAGCGCAGACTGACCTACAGGACAGATTCTGAAATTGGCAACAACCCAAATTTCCACAAATTATGAATAGGAGTAAACTAATCCTCCCATTCCCCACTAATTTTAGCGTAACGCCCATACTGAAAGTAAGGGGGTGCTACACAGACATAACAGAAGCAGATCAATTTCATAAGATAAAGGATCGTCATTGAATTTTAGACTCTCAAAGCATAATTTGAGCAATGGTTTTTTGATTGTATTGTGAAAAGGCCAGTTAATTGGACAACGCAAAGGTCTACTTTAAGTACTACATATTGGCCTTATGGTTAAAAACAGAAGGCAAAAAATAAATAAAAATAAAACAACAAAACTAAAATGTGGTTTCCATACACTTTTTGATAAGTGTCCGACGTCCGAAAATTTAGTAAACGCTGTATAAATATGTAAACATTCAGTTAAATAACTGTAGTTTTCAAGAAGGTACCCACAGCAAGCAATGTTTGCACTCACGGTCTTATGAGGGTGCATTTAACTGTGTCAAAGGAAGTCAGGTCTAGCATCAGTCGCTAACAGTTTATACAATAGGTCATCAAAGACTGATGGTGCTTCATTTGAAACACTAAAAACACTCAGGAGCCAAGCTAGATAGCTGTACTCAGAGCTGAATAAACAATTCCAGATGTCAAGCTGCTTCAGAAACAGATGTATTTGCTACTCCAGTCCCCAGGATAGTCCAGGAGAGCTAGTAGCAGGTGTAACAACATGACTGCCTGAACATGTCAATCTATAGTTTGTGGCTACAATACCATGACTGGGAATCTGACTGTTTTATCGCCTGGTACTTGACACGTTGTCCTCGTGAAACCTGAAGGAAGAACTACAAGCACAAAGCCTCTTCCTTGTTCCATATTGTGCTGACCTCTTCCCTTGATCTGTAACCCCATATATCACTAGCAACTTATCTAGTACATATATTGCAACAGCCTGGCCAAATGACATGACATGTATCTGCTTTTTTTTCTTTTTTCTGCCTTATTTTACTTTGTTACATTGATGTCATTACATTGTTATGTTGTTTCTCTCAAAATACAATGCCTTGCTAGGTAGATATCTCACCAATAATATTCCAAAAAGATACAAGAATCCAGTAGTAGTCACAATCAACTGGATTTGCTCTGTAATTTTGAAGACTTTTCACCAGTCATCCAAGTAGAAACGTCTTCGACATTAAAAAAATAAATCCAGTTAAATGTGTCTACTACCAGATATACCACGACTTCAATAAATAAGAGCCTTCACAGACACATTGCCCAATTGAACCCTCCTAATTTATTACTGTTATGAAGTCAGGCTGCATTTACGGTAATGAATATGCCTCTTATATATCTGCCAAGTACTGTAGCAAGGGTTAAAAACCCTGCGCTGGCAGCACTAGAAGAGTTCTATTTTCACACACTTACATAGGTCTCCTACACACCCCATCAGGCTGGGTTCACACTACTACACTACTTCCATCCTACTTTGCTCTGCTACATTGGTCCTACATCCATCCTACTTTCATGAACAGGATACTACTTTGGTCCGACTTCAATGATATTCAGTGGGTTGAAGTAGGATCAATGTAGGACCAAAAGTAGTACAGGGAGCATTTTCGAAGTCGGACCGACTTGTGTAGGACCAGTTAAGACAGCTCTCATAGGGAAACATTGATTTTCACACGTCATGCTACATGAGGCTCCCAATGTAGGACCGTTTGTCGGACAAGTGTGAACCCAGCCTGAGGAGAGTGATTGGTAATTAAAGCAGGTGCAAACCATAGTCTGACCCTCCTATGTGCTGGCTCAATTGGGCTTTAACTGCTTGCCGACCAGCGCACGACGATATACGTCGGCACAATAGCACGGCTGCGCAAATAGACGTACAGGTACGTCCCCTTTAAATCACGGCTTAGCGCCACGTGCTCTGTGAGCGTGCCCGCGGACTTGTTGTCCGCCGGGGGCCCGCAATCGTGACACGGAGCTGCAGAATGGGGAGATGCCTATGTAAACAAGGCCTTTCCCTGTTCTGCCTAGCAACATGACAGGGATCTACTGCTCCCTGTAATCAGGAGCAGTCATGTTGTATTGAGCCCATCCCCCCACAGTTAGAATTACTCCCTAGGACACACTTAACCCCTTGATCGCCCCCTAGTGTTTAACCCCTTCCCTGCAGGTGTCATTTACACAGTAAATAGCAGATCGCCACCATTACTAATAAAAAAATAATAATTAATAATAAAAATGCCATAAATCTATCCCCTATTTTGTAGACGCTATAACTTCTGCACAAACCAATCAATATACGCTTATTGCTTTTTTTTTTTTACCAAAAATATGTAGAAGAATACATATCGCTCTAAACTGATTAAGAATTTTTTTTTTTTATATATACATTTTTTGGGGATATTTAGTATAGCATAAAAGTAAAAAATATAGCTTGTTTTCAAAATTGTATTTTTTTTTTGGTTTATAGTGCAAAAAAAAAAAAAATAGCAGAGGTGATCAAATACCACCAAAAGAAAGCTCTATTTGCGGGGGGGGGGGGGGGGATTTTTGTTTGGGTACAACGTTGCACGACCACGCAATTGTCAGTTAGGCTGC
The DNA here is from genome assembly GCF_905171775.1 of Rana temporaria. NCBI lineage: Eukaryota > Metazoa > Chordata > Amphibia > Anura > Ranidae > Rana > Rana temporaria. The sequence continues at coordinate 245,871,992 of NC_053493.1, read as the reverse complement.
ATTCACACCTGAGCGTTTTGTAGCCTGAAGCCTGAAGTTATAAAACGCTAGAGGGGAAAAAATACATTATTCTCAATGGAGATAGTTCACATCTCCACCCAAAACGCCTGAAGCTGAACGCCTGAAGCTCAAACAAGTTCAGGACCCTTTTTTTGTCGCGCAAATCGGGCTGATTTGGGCGTTTTTGAACGTTAGTATTCCCATAGAAAGGAATGGAAACGCTTGATTCAAGCGTCTAGCGCGATAACGAGCGTTTCTACGGGCGTTTTGTCGCTTTAATCTGTTCTGTACAATAGAACATTCACCCACGAAGAAGATAAAAAAAAATCTAGAAACATAGCAACAAGTGATGAAAGAGATGATAATTTTTCCTATTGGCTGAAATAAAAAATTCCGAAGTTCAAAAACGTCGGACAACGCTGTATGCAAACGTGTGAATAAGTGTGAATACGTGCGACAAAACGCCGGAAAAAACTATGGAAAACGCTACGCTTAGGTGTGAATGCGGCCTAAAAGCGATGCAGTGCTGTTTCGCAAAAAGTGTTCTGGTCAGGAAGGGGGTAAAATCCTTCCAGGGCTGAAGTGATTAAATGATAAGTTCACTGGCTTTAGTAAAGTGTTACAGGTTACACCCAAATTACCTGCCTCCATCCCGGCCTGATCCTTTATTGTAGATGGGCATATTCTCCCTGGACCCACTGTCACAAATACAGCACAGCTACAGTCCTCAGCATTGCCCATTTCTTTGTGCTTTTTCAAAAGGGGTTTGAACAACACATCTTCAAATCCCAGTCTGCTGAGAAACCTCGCTGATGCATTAGAACTACTTTGTGTCTTTTTGCTATGCTCAGTCTTGCTATGGTGTATGACCTGTAACATGCAACTCTCTTCTACTACCTGACTTTCGTAGCAGAGTTTGGTTGTTCCTCACCCAGTTTTAAGCGGTTTCTGTTTTAGTTAATGACTGCATTTCAATCTACATATGAAATTGATGATCATTAATACCAGCTTGGTATAATCGATTAATCATACACCTGACTCTAATCCTACAACATCCCTGACTTTGTTCACTAAATTTGACTCATTCAACTGGGCTTTAAAAGGGGTTGTAAACCCTTGCGTTTTTTTCACCTTAATGCATCCTATCCTATTGATAGCAGCGCAGGCATTGGCTCCCGATGCTGTCAATCAAATCCAATTACGGGGGCGGTGCCGAGCCTTACATTCGGCGTCTATGGACACGGAATGATGGACACGGGAACGTGCCCGCAATGTAACCCCCAGGAGAGCGTTTTTTCCTAGGGTTATCTGATGAGAGGAGGAGCCGCGAGAGCCGCCAAGGGACTCCAGAAGTTGTGTTCGGGGGCACTCTGTGTAAAACTAGCTGCACGGTGAAGGTAAGTATGATATGTTTGTTATTTTTTTTACTTAAAGCTTTACAATCGCTTTAAATATGAGTCTGCATATTAGCATAATCCCCCCCCTTCTTTCAGAGTCTGCATATTAGAAAATCATATTCATTACCATTAGGTTAACACCCTAACTGAACAGGCTGGCAGGGGCTTGAGCCAAGGCAGAAGAACATGAGAGCGGAGCTGATTGGGCATGCACCCGAGACTGAAGAAATATTCCCTCTGCTCTGATTATGATCATCAGAAAGGGGCACAGGTAATGGGAAAAAAATATACCCGCCCCCCCCCCAAGTAGGGGTGTAATTCCGATTAATTTTTTTATTGAAATTGCCCCAGCCCCTGTTCAAATCCAATCCGGGGACAAAACTGGGGACAGACTTGGTCTGGGGACAGTGTCCTCAATCCGGGGACTGTGCACGGAAACCGGGGATGTCTGGTCACCCTAGTATAGGTGCTAACAATAGTTTTGGGCTCCACCCGGCGGAAACAGAGGAGGGCTCCACATGTTGGAGGTCAGTGTAGCTGAGAATTTCAAGATGGTGTATGTGTGCACAAGAAGTTGAGTACTGTATGGAGGATACAGACAAGGGCCTGAAGCCTGAGGCCAGAGCAGCAATGGTTCAAAGAAAGCCAGAAGACCGAAAGTGTATTTGCTTAGCAGAGGAATGCTGAACAACTCCGGCATGGCTAAACTTTTGTGTGTACTGCAAGCTGAATTATCTTTTATTAAAATTGTGCAATAAAGCCCTAAAAAAAAAAAGAGGAAGACTCTGGTGAGTGGATGTATCCTTTAAACTCTACCATTTGAAACTAATCCACACACCATCTATATATCTTAGGGCAGTACAAAAATTGTGGTTGTACGTTTATTGCAGTTGTATTCTGTGAAAAAGAGTCCAGGCAATTTTTTTAAATCTTAAAACTTTGCTTAAAGACTCCATTGTGCTGTCTTAAAGCAGATCTCATTTGCTTTAGTGAGTAGAGAAAACAACTGCTCAGTGACCTTGAGTCTGGAAGTCAAAGGTTACAGGCAAACAAAGTTTTACTGGGTGTCTTTTTCACATATAGATGTAAGCATAGGCACTCTTCTTCTTCACAGTGCTTCTGTAAACATTGTATTTGTCAGATTTAAATGTACCTGTTAGGGAAATGCTTTTCCTATTTAATATTTTAAAATGTTTAGGCGGATTACAATATATTTTTTTTCTAAATCTAGGTACAGTATACCATGTTTGCAAAGTCTGCAAGCTAAATGAATCATGTTTGACACCTGTCGTTTTGTAGCAAACAACATGCTGCAAAGGAGGAAGTCAGTAAAGAAAATAACTACCTTTTCAAACTAAAACTGAAAGTGCCAGTGTGTTTTGCAAGGGTATATGCCCTGCCTACACTATTTTCAAGACCCATCTCTTGTTGCATTAAAGAGGAACTTCGGCAAATTCAGAGCCATAGGATATTTGTTATAGCCTGTGTTCATATGTCCTAACACATACATATGTGTGCACAGATTAGCATCCTTCTTCTACCATGAATTCAAGGTAAACATGATCATTGGTGGGTGATTGCAGTTAGAAGTGGCTACTGAAAGATAGCTCCTTCAGTTGCCTTTCCTCCTCAGCCTACTTAAAGTGTTACTAAACCCACAACAGTAAAATCAGTCTGTATATGCAGTAAAGCATGCTTGTTATACTCACTGTGGAACCTAAGGGGTTAATCATGTGCATTGTGTAAAATGGCTGCTTGATCCTGTTTGCACAGGATCCACCTGTTCTTTCACTGACTCCAGAACAGGTCTGGATAAGACAGAGCCTTTGGAGTCAGGCTGCACATGCTCAGTTTGGTGTGTATTGCTAGAGTGTTTTTTTTTCTTGGGAGAGGGCATGTGATCAGCATAGAGCCAATCAGCACTGTCCAGACGGTGGGTCAGGGGTCATGTATCCTGATAGGACAGCTCAGTGCAGTATGAAAACTCCTACTATAAGCTTTACTAGGAACTGATAGAAGTCACATGACATACAGCTGATAAAAAAAAAATAGGCTGGGTTCACACTATTGCTACATGCGGCTCACATCAGGGGTCCGGTGAGTCCCTGTTCACCATTTTAGATCCGATTTCAGCCTGAATTTTGGGCTGAATTCGGAATTGAAACGGAGCAAAAGATGCACAGGACCCCTATGCAAATTCACACCGGAGCCGCAGCGGAGATATGTGAACCGGCTACATAGAGAGCCGGCCACAATCTCCTACCATGCGAATTGGATGTGGAGAAATCCACATCCAATTTCCATAGGTGTGAACCCCAGCCTAAACTTAAATCCTGAAAAGACTGCCAAAACATGAAGCCAATAAATTGAGAAAGGAAGCAGAAGAAGAAAAATTAAAGTCACTTCAAGAAATTAAAACCTGGGCGCTCACAGAGCTCCCTCCTAACCGCAAAACTATAGGAAGTAGGTGGACTTTCAAAGTAGTCAGACGCAGAAGGGAATATCCACAAATACAAAGCCAGACTAGTTGCCAAGGGTTACGATAAAACATTCGCTTTCCTATATGGAGACATTATGGAAGATCTCTACATGGAGCAACCACCAGGGTTTGAGCAAGGAGACAACCTTGTGTGTAAACTTCAGAAGAGCATCTACGGTCTTAAGCAATCTGCAAGGATGTGGAATGACAACGTGAACAAAGTACTTACCAGAGAGGGATTCTCAAGAAATAAAGCAGACCCCAATCTCTACTCCAGCCCTGCTCCTCTGCAGCCTTCCAGAGACATATACTGCTCTTATTAAGGCTTAAGAAACCAGACCCGAGCAGGAGCTGAAACTGGAATACGTCAAAGGCAAATTAATTGATGAATATGACAGAAGGAAAGAAAATGTGCACCATGATGACAAAGCTCTTAAAGGAGAACTCCAGCTAAAGCTTGTTTGGCTGGGCTTCTCCTATGGATTACAGGAGTGCTATCCGTTTGGCACTCCTGTGACCCGTTTTTGAACTGAACTGAACTGAAGTCCAATCTCTGCTTACGTCATAGAAATCACTCCAGGCACCACGTCATCCCAACAATAGAAGTCTGAATCTGCCAGGTGCCTGAACTGACACCCGTCTCAGCCTCTCAGCGAGAAGGCCACTGAGTGAGCGAGGAGGAGCAGAGTGGAGAGATGCTGATTGGCAGTCAGCAGCTCTCTGCTCGGGGAGCTGTGAGAACTGAGCCATCAGCAGTGTTCGATCGCTCGGTTCTCAGTGTAGAGGCGCCGGGGGACAGATGCAGCATCGGTCCCTTGCTGCATCCATCTAAGTAAGTGATACAGAAAAAAAAAAAAGGAATCTCTTACGATGTACAAAGGCACAAAAGCACAACACAAGAGATTGCAGGAGACTGATATCAGGGGAGATTTAGGCACAAATGCTTGTTTTCTGAAACAAAAAATGATTGCAATTATTTATATTACATAGCAGTACATATGTGTATTAACACACAGCACATTGTGCTGTGGAGACGCGCTGGGCTTGAAATCTGACTACATCTAGTGGTGGATAAGAATTGCTGCTGCGCACAGTGTTTTTTTTTTAAAACACTGTAGATCGAATAGAAGGCTTAATTCTCCCAGGCAAGTGCAATTTCTGCATGTAATGCAGGGTCTTAAAAGAGCTAAAAGATCCTGCATCAAATACCCAAACAAAGTACTTGTGTTTAGATGCATTTTTATATGTTTAGATCATAGATGCTGCAGTGTTAGAAAATTGTACAATTCTTAGGCTTTATTCACACGGGTACTGAGGCCTATACACTAAGGGCTAGATTCAGGTAGCCCTGCATAACATTGTGCGGGCGTAACGTATCTCCGAAACGTTACGCCGCCGTAAATTAGGGCGCAAGTTCCGTATTCAGAAAGAACTTGCGCCCTAAGTTACGGCGGTGTAACGTATGTGCTCTGGCGCAAGCCCGCCTACTTCAAATGGGGATGATGTGGGCGTGTTTTATTTAAATTATTGTTGACCCCGCGTCAACAATAAACAGCATGCGCCGTTCGTGAAAGAATCCCAGTGCGCATGCTCGAAATTTCGCCCAAATCGTCATTGCTTTTGACGTGAACGTAAATTACGTCCAGCCCTATTGGCGAACGACTTACGCAAACGATGTAAAAAATTCAAAATTCGACGCAGGAAAGACGTCCATACTTAACATTGCGTATGCCTCATAGAAGCAGGAGCAACGTTACGCCGGAAAAAGCCTTACGCAAACGACGTAAAAAATTCCGCCGGGCGCACGTACGTTTGTGAATCGGCGTAGCTAAAAAAGACGGAAGCGCTACCTAGCGGCCAGCGTAAATATGCACCCTAAGATTTGACGGCGTAAGAGACTTACGCCAGTAGGATCTTAGCCTAATTTCGGCGTATCTTGCTTTCTGAATACAGAAAGAAGATACGCCGGCGCAGCTTTGAATTTACGCGGCGTATCTATAGATACGCCAGCGTAAATTCTTGCTAAATCTAGCCCTAAATTGGCAATTTTGTGGATAGAGCCATCAGGCGCTGCATGCAGACAGCCCATTTAAGTCTATGGGGATGCCGCGGCTGCACGGGCATAGCCGCTCTTCCTAATTGACAGATATTCAGTCAAAAAATTAGATGCACTCTAATATATGGCTTTCTTGCCACTCTGTTCTTCCCCAAATCACAGGTGAACTAGCTGGTACTTCTATGTCTGGGGAATAAGTGACATTTCCCATGTCTCCTAGCAATTCTGATGACATTCACCAGGCATTAGTACTGTCATATGGAGGTTGATGGAGTGTGTACAGCCCCTGTGTAAGCTTCAACTCTGCTCAGCCTGGACTGACATTGAGCGAATGGAAGAAATTTACATGCTACAAACAGTAATGTGATTCTTTGATTTTACCTAGTACAAGTAAAATACAGGTCCACTTTAAGCAGGAATTGAAACGTATAAATACACAGTTTAAAATAATGCATACCGTATATGTGCAAGTCTTCAGCTTTAGTTTAATCAAACAAATTAAAACAAAAATGCAACATTGTTCCAATGCTTTACATTAGATAGCTATTTATTACAGGTATTTGCATTATATGGCACTGCATACACATTGGTCCCTTCCCTCAAGGTGCTTACAATCTAAGGTCACTGCACTCATACTAGGAATAATTTAAACAGGACACCCTTAACTTACCAGCATGTTTTTGGAGTGTAGGAGGAAAATGAAGTTTCCAGAGGAAACCTACAAAAGTAAAGCGTGAACATGCACACTCCATCAGTGGCGGCCCATGCATTGTGAGCGCAGAGGCGCAGCCCCCCCTTTCCCTGCCACCGCCACTCTATCCATGCACCTGACCCTTTCAGGATGCCGTACGCATGGACTCCTATGGCAGGGGGCGGGAGGGGGTGTTTTTTTTTTAAGCAGCTGGTTAGAGCCAGAGGCTCTAATAGGCTTCAAAATAGGGTGGGCTCGGGGCGCAGAGAATGTTGACACCTAAGAGGCACAGAGAGCGGAAGAAGCTGGACGCGTGGACTCTTCCGCGGCCACCGCTGCTGCCCGCACTGGAGGAAATACAGCAGGAGGAAAGCCACAGCCCGGTAAGTGCCGCACCTCCCACAAGGTGCTGTGTGTGCTTTCAGTGCCAGGAGCCGCAAGCCCGTAGGGGGGGGGGGGGTGTTGTCAGAGCCACCAGCCGCAGAGGGGGAAGGGGGGTTACAAATACTGACCTATGTACCCAGTGCTAACCTATATACCCTATCTGTGTCGCCTGTTTCACATGGACTTTAACTTGTATAAGAGCAATGTGAAGAACAACCAACGTTCATGAACGTTTCAACAAGATTTTATGAAGCATTCTGCAAGCTTCAAGCAGCTTTCTGTAAGCCTTAAGCCCTGTACACACGATCGGTTTGTCCGCTGAAAACCGATCGATGGACAGTTTTCATCGGACAAACCGATCGTGTGTGGGCCCCATCAGTTTTATTTCCATCGGTGTAAAAAAAAATAGAACATGTTTTAACTTTTTGCTATGGATAAAAAAAACGATAGAAAAATCCGATCTTCTGTATGGAACTCCATCAGTCAAATATCCACGCATGCTCAGAATCAAGTCAACGCATGTTTGGAAGCATTGAACTTCATTTTTTTCGGCTCGTCGGAGTGTTGTACGTCACCGCGTTTGGACACGATCGGATTTTTGACTGATGATGTGTAGGCAAGACTGATGAAAGTCAGCTTCATCGGATATCCGACGAAAAAATCCATCGGATTAGATTCCATCAGATATCCGATAGTGTGTACAGGGCTTTAAAGTGCCCTTCAGCTCCTGTTTGGAAAGCTGCTAGCAAGCTTCAGTAGGCTTTCAACAAGCTTCAAGAAGTACTGAAACCTGCTAGCAACTCGTTTAAAGTGGCAATCAACACTCCCATTGGGATGTGTTCAGCATTTACAAACTGGAATTGAATGGTACTTTTAGCCCCTGTTCACACCGGTGTGACTTGTCATGTAATTTGACAGTTCAAAATCGCATGACGAGCGGCAATGGAACCGTTCCAATTGGTGCGACTTCGACGTGCCGCAACGATTTAAAAAAAAGGTTCCAGCAAGGAAAGGCTACAGTATGTGTATAGCCCCCTCTGACTGTATGTTATCTTTTAGGTGGGCAGTCAGGGAGCTGTAAAGGTGCCTGATTTTACCCCCCTTGTTGTCTATGTGAAAAAGGCCTAAAAGTTCATCTAGATTGCATAAAAACACATTTTTTTTTCTTACAGAACATAACTCACAAAAACCTGTTGCATACCAGGTATGCCATTTCCAAGAACTTTTAATTATTTTAAAGCAGAGTTCTGCCCCCACCCCCCCAGCAACAGATTTAAAGTCAGCAACTACACATACTGTAGCTGCTGACTTTTAATATTAGGACACTTACCTGTCCTGGAATCCATCATGTCCACACCCCAGCCGAGGTTTCCATTGGCTCTTGGGTGCTGCGGTCGCCATTGCCTATATAGGAAACGGGCAGTGAAGCCTTACTGCACATTCTGAAATGGCCCAGTGGTGGGGGAAGGAGGAGGGGGCCGCACTTCCGAGTGATCTCATCAAAAACAGGTACCCGCTCCTCCCGAAAGGTGCCACCGGGGGGTGGGGGGAGCAGATGGCTGGAACTCTACTTTAGGAGCTTTTAAACACAAAACCCAAAATGTTATATATTGCAGCTTAGCAATCATTAGATGTGGCAGCTGCATCAGGTTTCTTAAGCTTTCCCCCCCCCCCTCTGTTTTCACATGGTGAAATTGCCTCCTGTATTAGAGTGCCCCCACTGTGAATGAATGAGCACAGGGGCACCTTTAGATAGCAGCATTGTCAGTCTGGGGAGAGGGGAGTGTTAGATGCACTAGCAGATTTAGATACACTAATACATTTAAAGTGGATGTAAACCCACTCTCATCCTTTCTAAACTACTGCCATAGTGCTGATCTATAAGGATATACATGCCTCCTGCATGTATCCTTACCTGTCAAATGTCTCCTCTCTGTCTGTTATAAGAACTTAAAAACTGCAGATTCTGTGGGTGGATCTTTTGTCTGGAGCTCGGTGGGTGGAGTCGTGATGTCAGTAGAGTCCCCGCCCACCTCTACACTCCCCTTGTCAGCATTTTCTCCTGTGTATTCCTTACACTAAATTCTGCTATGATAACTAACTTCCAGTCAAAATCCAGAAAAGTAACCACATGACTTAAGAAAAGGAGTGGGGGTGGGAATTAAAAAATAATGCCTGTCTCAGGCTAGTGCATGAGATATGTAAATAACCTGTCATTCACAGCAAGGGGGAAGAACAGACAAAAGTTTTCTCTTGTTTGTCCGTTTATCTCACTGAAAAAAAAAGAGGATTGCTCAGAGCTGGATTAACTCTTTGTGGCAAGACTGGGCACAGATTATAGGAAATCTCATACTCTACATTGTGACAGCAAAAAAATAAAAAAAATCGGGTTTACATTCACTTTAAGCCACACTCCATCTAACACTTTATAAGTAGTTACAGAAACTTTTTTTTTCTTTTTGGGATAAAAATGTTACATAAATAAAAGCTGGTAATTGTAAGAACCCCTGCTAATATTAAATTATTTATCTCATCTCTGTGATTGATACATTTTGTTATTTTGAAAAGCAACCAGCTTACTGGCTGGATAACCACATGAACATAGAAGAAAGAAAGCCTAAAATAGAAAATGAATGCAACTATCACATTTGAGAAATGGTAAGCTGCAATATACTGTAATAAATGTTTGCTTTTGAGTTGAATATAGCTTTAATGAGTTTTATGCACATTGGCATACAAGGTAAGAATAGGGATGAAAATATTTGTTTTCTGATTCTAAATATAACATATCTCTCCATTCATTTAAGTACTGGAATGGTCCTCTGTAGTGCAATTCTAGTCTCAAGGTGCTTTCCTTTAAATGATCACGTCGCTGCTGTAAAAATGTAAATACTACAAGAATGTTAAAGAAAGGCACAATTTATTTGGGCGCACCTTCATAGGCTTGCCTCCACCTTTTCCCCTGGTATTTAAAGCTATTAACATTGCTTTAAATGGACATGGCAATTTCAGGGTTACTGGCCCTTTAAATATTCCTGCTCACCTTTGGGCAGGTAGGATTTGAGCCAATAGAATTTGGTGACATTTTCTGGAAGTGGTAGGGCTCAGTATATAAAAGGACCCACCGCCACAGGAATCTTGTTGCTGGTCTGAGGAATGATATAAAGAAGAGCCAACCAACCCTCCCTCCCGCCGCGGGCACTATGTGGTGTGTCACCTTTTCATCAAAGGGGGACTTTGGTTATAAAGTTGATGGAAGTTAATTTGCTTGGGTCATCAAGGCTAAGTAATCTTGTAAATGTTAAATTGATTGGTTATAAATTTGTAATATGGTTATAGAAATTTAAATGTTATGTAGCAGGGTTACCCTATCAGAGACTATTGATAGGTCTGAATCTCTACCGGAGTTGAGCTACACCTGTATATACGTTAAGATGTTTTAGAGTTGTGCATTGTGGGACCAGAAGTACCGGGAGATATGGACTCCATTGACACTTAGTAGAAATAGACTACACTTCCCACAATGCCCTGCCTTATTGGAACATGTGACACCTCCGCACAGACTTATGGGGGAGGTTACTCAAGGATGGGGAGGAGTTGATTTTGCGCTCTCGGGACCTGCCTCTTCTCCTCTGCGGAGCTGTGTGGAGCTCCACAGCCAAACTGATAGGCCTGAATTCACCGGAGGACCAACCATCCGGAGGGAGGAAAGACCAGGGGCATCCAGCCTGTGTCCCAGGAGACCGGAGGAGTTCGTCAGCTGACTACTGAAGAGCAGCGGAGAGCCAGACACCGGAGGCCACGTGCTACGGAGCAGTGACTGACCGGGGTGCCCCTTTGTGAAGGATTCAGGCGGATCGGGCCTGTTCGGGTGAACGGGCACTTGCCTAACTTTCAAACCCCATTTCGGCTGATAACTTGGTATCATCCAATAACTGGAGTCACGTATTTGATCTTTGACTATATCATATAGAGGCCTACTAAGTTGAGAGTTACAACTACAGACCTGACTGACACTGACGAGCGATAAGTCCATCAACATTGGGTGTTTGTTATACCCCGTTTGACTGAGATTGTTCTTTCTTCACCCTTTTGGATTACAGTTTAAAAGTGCACCAACGACCGCAATGTAAATTTGTCCTAAGAAGACATCCGGGAACTGTTAGATCCAGGCCTGGCCAGAGGTTCTTTACATTAGCTGTTTTGCAGAACTACCCACTAGGGGGAGCTCGCGAGCACAGACTGCCTAGGTAGCATGAGCCTACAGCATTACCCTTGTTTTTTCCTTTAGTATTAGATTCCCTTTATTTGCTTGCTGACTCATGCAAGGGCCCTTGCAGAGTCATTGTGTGTTAATACCTGTGTATGATTAGCATATTATTCAGACCCTTTTCATTCGCTTTACCATATGCACAGTAAAGTTATTCTTTGGTTTGAATATAATAAATGTGTGACGTGTATTTACTCTGGGGAATCGCCTTCAGGAAAAGGTAATAACATCATTGCATTGCTTTTTACATGTTTTATGTATGTGTATGCTATTGCGGCCTCAAACAAGTAGGGGTCACAATACTTTTATATTTATCCGGTGTGCCAAGGGAGGGCTCAAGCTAGTTAAAGAGGGGTTAAACAGATACTGAGAGTAGATCCCAAATCTAACCAGCGGCTCCTTCGGGGGTAGCGCTACAGTTATTTACAAATAAAAGTGCTGCAGCCAATTTATGTCAACAGTAGAGTGTGGTGTTTTATTAATTTGTGAGATTTTGTTTGGAGATGGGGGAATATAGTGCGCAGTGCAATCCCATGGCATCGCTAATCTTGCTGATAGGTTTCCACTATTGCGACCTCAAAGTTGCGCGATATACAGTGCGACTTTTCAATGCGATTTTTGATGCAATGTCAGCCGACTGGTGAGAACCATGGGAGAACAAGTTGCACCGAAGCCGGAACAAGGTAGTACAAAAACCTTTTTTGGAGTCGCTGCGACTTGAGTTGCACCAATTAGAACGGGAGCCATTGAAATTCTTGTCTTGCGAGTTCACATATGTCAAGTGGCACAACAACTCGCAGTAGTGGAAACAGAGCCTAAATAAAAAAATGTTTCTATCACATCTACTGAATTCACTATACTCGACCGCTATAATGTATTTTGGCTGCACTTGGCTGTCCTCAGATGGACAGAATTATAGAAGTCACAAGATGAAAAAAGAGACAGTCTTTAGCTTGTCAACACTTCTCTCTTCCTTTCCATTTTTGTTGATGATTACTGTTTCAAAACTGTTGTGTCAAGGTCCCTCCAGTGTGCAGCTTGTTGAAAAAGCTGTCAGACTGGTTTAAAACACATCTTTGTGGTGCTGATAAGCAAAAGTTCACAAATACAGAATGGAATAGATAAAAAGTGAGGCCTTCATGTGAGAGCCATTGTTTTCATCTAATAAAAGTCAGTTACTAGAAGGAGAGAAAGTGGGTGGGCTAGTCGCACACATGCTTTTCTATATTCTCTTCTTTCTTTTGATAGTGTTTTGTTACCTCGATGCCTGCAGTACATTGTTTTACACAGACCTGCAGATCTCTACAGCCACACCCGGAAAAAGGCAATGTATTTCCAGCAGAAACACAGCGTGTTAACCCTGTCTCATGCTTAAGTCTAGGTTCACATCTATGCGGCTGCTTTTGATGCATTTTTCAGTCATGTTTTGCAGTGCATTTTGCGTTTTTAAACTCTTTTTTTTTAAATGCATTTTTCAATTAAGTTTTCATGCATGTTGCATTTTTTTTTTCTCTTTAAATGCTCTGTAAACACAATGGGCCAGATTCACATACATTTAGATAGGCGCAGTGTATCAGAGATACGCTACGCCGCCGTGACTTACTTGTCCTCGGTTCGAATCCTGAAAGATTTTGCGCCATAAGTTACGGCGGCGTAGTGTATCTCTCGGCGCGTAATTCAAATCGGCGGGTAGGGGGCGTGTTTCATTTAAATGAAGCGCGTCCCCGCGCCGAATGAACTGCGCATGCTCCGTTTTAAAATTTCCCGCCGTGCATTGCGCAAAATGACGTCGCAACGACGTAATTTTTTTAACTTAGACATGAATTACGTCCATCCCTATTCACAGACGACTTAAGCAAAAAAAAAAAATTCAAATTTCGACGCGGGAACGACAGCCATACTTAACATGGCAAATCTATCTATACCCCGCAAAATAGCAGCTTTAACTATACGCCGGGAAAAGCCGACTAGAGACGACGTAAGAGAATGCGACGGCCGCGTGTACGTTCGTGGATCGTCGGAAATAGCTAATTAGCATACCCGAGGCGGAAAACGACGCAAACTCCACCCAGCGGACGCCGAAGTATTGCATCTACGTTCCGAAGGTGTACGAAGCCGCATGCCTGTCGGATCAAACCCAGATGCCGTCGTATCTTGGTTTGAGGATTCAAACTAAAGATACGATGCGGGAAATTTGAAAGTACGCCGGCGTATCAGTAGATATGCCGGCGTACTCTCTCTCTGGATCTGGCCCAATGTATATTGCTTGTTGCTAAGGAGAGGGCCAGGAAGCCGGCCGTCAGGTCCTTTATAACTGATGAGCCATCAGCGGAATTCCCCGCTGACAGCTGAATGTAAAAAAAAAAAAAAAAAAAGAGTCCTATGCATTATTGTGTAAAAAAGGGGAAGGGGGAGGGGAGAATTTGCGCTAGGTGGAGAATAAAGTGGTAATTACGTGAAAGAATTATTAAATAATTAAATGTTAATAATGATCCCTGAAGGATTCCTGCAGCTAAACACTAAAAACCTTGATACCAAGTGCAAAAATAGATGTGTAAAAACAGTGTAGCGCTGGAAATTAAAACATAATGAATAGATCAATCGAGCAGATTGAATACAATATTGTGACCATCAAAACAATTAAGTGAAAAATTGTGACAAATACAAATGATATGTAAATAAACAATTAATGAAATATTAAATCCAGTGGATCCACAGATGAAAATCCAAAGAAAAAGTTCAAAGAAAAAGGTTGTAGACATCCAATGTGCAATGAATGATTCCAAAAAACGTGAAGACAGCCCAACACCTGAAGGTAAAATGAAGGCTTAACAGAAAACCAACGACTGCCCTTCTCAGGGGGGTCAAACAGGCTTATAAGATGAATGAACCCTGCATGGCAGCTGAGGGAATCCTCCGTCTCACACGTTCTCAATGGCTCCAAACCACAGCTCACGAAACCTTCCGGAGATATCGCAGGTATGTATTGAGAGGAATGGAGTCCATTAATGTGAAAAAACATCCGACAGTCCGCCCCCAGCCCCCGTTTTACTTACCTGACCCTTCGAAAGTCCCGCGCTCGTCCCCGTCATCCTCTTCGGTTCCCAGCCTGGCCATTGATTGGCTACACTGGACGGATTGAAAGCAGCGCAGCCATTGGCTGGCACTGCTGTCAATCACATCAAATGACGTGGCGCGCCGGGGGCCGAGTCATACAGTCGGCGGCTATGGCCGCCTCTGTATCATGGGAGCGCGCCTACAAGGCGGAAAGCTCTTGCAGGGGGGGGGGCCGAGACAGACGCCAAGGGACCTCAGAAGACGTGGTTTGGGGCCACTGTGTGCAAAACGAGATGCACAGTGGAGCTAAGTATAACATGTTTGTTATTTAAAAAAAAAAATAATAATTAACTTTAGTGTCCCTTTAAGTTTTTTTGAACTTTGGGAATCATTTGTATTTCATACTGACATTGGTCAAGCTTGGTGCAATGTAAGTTCTGTATATCTGATATCTGAGTGACTGCTGGGTAAGCTGAAAATCACTTCAGTAGTCAACGCTACCACAGTGATAGCCACAAAAGTCATGCTCAGGTTCTAAGTTAGAGGCTTCCCCATTGCAAACTGACCACAGTGAGTCGCTTACTTGGCAACGCTGCTATTCATAGAACACTCATAGAACATTCATTTTTTTATGAATACAAACTATTCTCTGATTGGACTAGGTGGAGAGGAGGTGCAGTAATGACACAATCTCCACCTCGTCTAGTAGTGCCAACTACTATAGTCAGTGCCGATCCTGACCTCCCTGGGGCCCTAAGGAAAATTACATGTCACATTAAAGTTGAGAAGCGGGGGGAGGGGGTGTTCTGCTGTCGGACATGACATCTTACATTAAAGTGAGAAGCGGGGGGTGCTGACTTCTTACCTCTTCTCCCATGCAGCTAGCGAGTTGAGAGGCGGGGCGAGGGGCCGAAAATGACTTCTCACTAGGCGGGGCCTCTAGTAATTTGGGGGGCCCTCCGCAGCTTTACGGGGCCCTAAACGGCTTGCATAGTAAGCCTATAGGACGGATCGGCCCTGACTATAGTGATCTTCAGCTTTCCCACTGGTCCATCAGGTATGAGACATGCATACTTACCACGTGCCAAGCTGGACCAAAGTAAGTATGCAAGACAAACAATTTCTAAACTCAAACCTGATATCATAAATGATTTCCTTGTTTTCTTTCCTCCATAAAATACTCTTTTCACTTTTAAAATCCCTCAGTGCTGTTAATCCTCCATACTTTTTGGGCCTTCACACCCAGTACTGTTAGCTGCACTACATTGCTTTGTACCGGATTTCTGATAGGTTGGAAAGGTCACTTCTAATTCCCTACAGGGGGTAAAATAGGTACTGAACATGTCACCATTTTTCTAGGTAAATATATTATTTATTGCTATTGACATGAACTGTTCACCACATTAGATGCTTTAGGGAATGTGGCCAATGCAAAGACAAGATTCACATTTGGTGGCCTTGCCCATGATTGGTGGTCTATGGCCTCCTTTCAACCCTTTTTCATGCACCCTTCCACCAAGATGCCCGGCATGCACTTCTCCACTGCCCCCTCCCAGGTCTCTTCTCATTAGGGATGAGCCGAACAGCCCCCCGTTCGGTTCGCACCAGAACCTTCGAACGAACCGAACGTTCGCGTGAACATTTAGAACCCCATTGATGTCTATGGGACTTAAACTTTCGAATTCAAAAGTGCTCATTTTAAAGCCTAAAATGCAAGTTATTGTCGTAAAACGTCTTTGAGAACCCGGGTCTTGCCCCAGGGAACATGTATCAATGGAAAAAAAGTTTTAAAAATTGTAATTTTTTCAGAAGCAGTGATTTTAATGATGCTTGTACCTGCTGGGTGTCTATAGTATGCCTGTGAAAACGTCTTTGAGAACCCGGGTCCTCAAAGACGTTTTCACAGGCATACTATAGACACCCAGCAGGTACAATATTTAAAGGAATTTTTCATTTTTTTTATTTATTTTTTATTTAAGCATCATTAAAATCACTGCTCCTGAATCTTTAGGTGAAAACTACAGAGGACACGGCCCGTACAAACCAAGTAGCTTTAGGTGCAAACTACAGAGGACACAGGCAATAAACCACGTAAGAATACTGCAGTTAGCACAATCACCTGCCTGCCAGTAAATTAGGAAGAACTGATCTAGCTAAACTATACAGTGTATAAATATATATACAACACCTGGGATGTATATATATCCTCTACACACTGTAACATTAACTGACTAGCCTGCCTGCTCTATCTATCTGCAAAATATGACACTCTCTCTGTCCTCTCTTAACCACCGCAACACAGAACACAAGGCCGGCCTGCAGGCGGCCTTTTATAGTGTGGGGCGTGTACTAAACCCCCTGAGCCATAATTGGCCAAAGCCACCTTGGCTTTGGCCAATTATGGCTCTCGGTTTTTTGCAAGCTGTGATTGGCCAAGCATGCGGGTCATAGTACATGCTTGGCCAATCATCAGCCAGCGATGCCGCAGTGAATTATGGTCTGTGAAACGTAACTCGAATTTGACGCGAACTACCCGTTTTGTTCGTATTTTGACGAACTATCGAACATACGATGTTCGAGTCGAACATGAGTTCGACTCGAATACGAAGCTCATCCCTACTTCTCATACCAACAAAAGCTGGCCACCTACCTCTTCATTGCTGCAGCTTGGAAGAAGCCCCTTTCAGAGGTAAAGAGCATTTTGACTACCCTCATGCTGCATGAGAAGATGACCAGTGTACTTCATACACTCTCATGCCAAGTTCCTCAAAGTGTAAAACCCATGGTAGTCTTATGCCGCGTACACACGACCGTTTTTCGGGTTGTTAAAAAAAAGGTTTTTTTATGTCATTAAAAACGATTGTGTGTGGGCTCCAGAGCATTTTTCACGACGTAAAAAATGGCCACAAAAAACATGCTCAAAATTTTCACGTCGTTTTTAACGTCGTAAAAAATGGTCGTGTGGGCTTTAACGACGTGAAAAAAACGTGCATGCTCAGAAGCAAGTTATGAGACGGGAGCGCTCGTTCTGGTAAAACTAGCGTTCATAATGGAGATAGCACATTCATCATGCTGTAACAAACTGAAAAGCGCGAATCGTCTTTTACCAACACGAAATCAGCAAAAGCAGCCCCAAGGGTGGTGCCATCCGAATGGAATTTCCCCTTTATAGTGCCGTCGTACGTGTTGTACGTCACCACGCTTTGCTAGAGCATTTTTTTTTCACGATCGTGTGTAGGCAAGGCCGGTTTAACAATAATCGGGTTGAAAAAAACATAGTTTTTCTAGACCATTAAAAATGAAATTTTTTACATCCCGAAAAATGGTCGTGTGTACACGGCATTACACTCTCCCCACCCTTCCCCTGACCGGCTTGGGGATTCAGGACCGTTCCAATATACCACCGAACCTGCAGGCCCGGCGCTCTTTTCTTGTCTAAGACTACACCTCCTTTGTTTTCCATTCTTGTCTTGACTGTTTCTCCTTCCCTTTCCTGGCCTAGTTCTACATCTCCTTTCTTTACCTTTTTTCCTACTTGTCTCTCACTTTTTCTTTTCCCACTCCACCCTCTGCCACCCTGTCCCTCCCTATGAGGCTATTTGTTTAGGGTGCTATGTCAGTTTACACTACAAAATAGCCAACACGTTTTGGTGTAGTAAAAAAAACTCTCTCTTTATCAGGTCTACAACAAAAGACAGAATAGTATAAACGTGTGACTTATAATCATAAATTTAACAAATGTGTATAATCATGAATGACATACATATACAGTAAAACCTTGGCTTGCAAAAAAACACAGTTTTACAATACAAGCTAAAAAATCCTGACTCGGTTTGCAAGTGTTGTCTCGCAAGACGAGCAGGATTCAAGCCGCTGGGGTGTGTAGTACCGCTTTTGGCCAGAGCTGCGGGATGGCAGTGAGGCTCGGGAACACTCGGAAACACTCAGAGATACTCGGTTCCCGAGTGTCTGTGGCACCTCTGGCCACATGCAGTACTTCTTACACCGGCACCCCTGCACCTTTGACCACATACAGTACTGCATATACCAGCAGTCACTGTGGAACAAATTATATAAGTTTCAATTGATTCCTATAGGGAAACTAACTTTGATATACGAGTGCTTTGGATTACAAGCATTATTCTGGAACAGATTATGCTCGTAATTCAAGGTACTACTGCACTGTGTGTGTGTGTATATATATATATATATATATATACATATATACATACATACATACACACACACACACACACACACATACACACACACACACACACAGTTTATATGTGTGCACAAGGAATCCACCATCCAGCCCAGCCTTCCCCTGACTCTGTCACTGCCTAGTGCCCACCGTTGTGCCACTTGCAGTAATGACCAATGTAACTAGAACCATGGCAATTGAACTGGTCATTACAGCGTCACAGCAGCAGTACTAATCTCTGCTGCTTTACCAATGACTAAGAGACATGCCAAAGATATTAAGACTTGGGGAATTCAGAAAATAAGCATTTGTATTCCACTCAGTCCAGGAGCATTAGCATGTCAGACAGCATATTTTGGTCTAAACAAACGGGGCTGTAAATTCAGAAAGTACAAAAGGTGGTCCAGCGTTGTCATTTGCATTGTATTCTTCTGCATCCTCTGATGTATATGTACACATAAGGGCAGCCTAAAAATCCTTATCGTGCAATTTACAATGTGGTGGCTACATAAATCCTTTTTCTGCTAAGTAGCCTTGGTGTTAAATTTGTTAATCCAATGCAATTTGCTGGGCACAAGATCTACTCTTGATGAAGTCTGTGAGAATGAAAAGAAATCACAAACTTGGTTTCATTTCACAGAAAAAAAAAAAATGCTATGTGAAGTTGTAAAATGTTGAGTTTAGTTTAAAACATAAAAAAATCTCACAATTTAGGGCTTGGCAACAATAGTGATTCTTAACTGCAGTGACCCTCCATACTTGTCATCACTGTATAAACTGAGCAACTATCACTGGTCCTTACAACCTGTGCAGCAGGTTTGATTAAATCCTGTTTGATGCAAAACCAGTTGTGGCATGTGGGAGGCAAAACTATTCTCAGTCACAGAACTGAATTCCCCCTTTAGCAAAATCTTTATTAAAGCAGTGAGAAATGTTAAAACAAGATAGAGTTCTCTATTTAGAAGTCTTGATTCTGAAGGCTGAATTGACACTGTTGTGCTGCATTGCAGCAGGCATTGTCGTTACATGTGTTATTCACTCTTGTGTACTGTAGTGCTATTTATTCTCAGTGGCACCAAAGCACCTTACCTATGAACTTGCACTGCAGTTCACCACAGTGCAAGGTAACCCAGTATGGTGTATTGAGGTGCACTGCATTGCAAAAAATAGTGCATGGTCTGGCCTGTGGACAGTCCCTGTGTGCCATCATGTACAATGCAGGGCCAAGCATGTGATCACGGTAATGCGCACCTGAGATAGAAGGCGCCGCAGGACTGGTTGTACTGCTGGAGGGACCCTGCTGGAGCGAGGAATTTGAAAAATATTATTTCTTATCCCGGCACCAAATAGACTTAAAGTGGATGCAAACCCACTCTCATCCTTTCTAAACTACTGCCATAGTGCTGATCTATAAGGATATACATGCCTGCATGTATCCTTACCTGTCAAATGTTTCCCCTCTGTCTGTTACAAGACCTGAAAAACTGCAGATTCTGTGGGTGGATCTGTTGTCTGGAGCTCTGTGGGTGGAGTCGTGATGTCAGTAGACTCCCCGCCCACCTCTATACTCCCCTTGTCAACATGCATTTTCTCCTGTGTATTCCTTACACTGAACTTCTGCTATGATCACTAACATCCAATCAAAATCCAGAAAAGTAACCACATGACTTCAGAAAAGGAGTGGGGGTGGGAATTAAAAAATAATGCCTGTCTCAGGTTAGTGCATGAGATATGTGAATAGCCTGTCATTCACAGCAAGGGGGAAGAACGGACAAAAGTTTTCTCCTGTTTGTCCATTTATCTCACTGAAAAAAGAAAAGAGGATTACTCAGCGATGGATTAACTCTTTGTGGCAAGACTGGGCACAGATGATAGGAATATTTATACTCTACATTGTGACAGAAAAAAAATTGGGGTTTACATCCACTTTAATGAGCATTTATCCCTTGCAGTGTGTGGGTCCATTGCAAGGGTACCTCTTTGTTGTTCCTTACCAGTCAACAATGTAGATTAAACTTGTGTTGCACACCCCTCGAGCCGAGTTCGGGTTCCCCACTGCTGCACAGCCAGTCACTTAGCATTTCCTTCATTCACTTAGACCCCTTTCACATTGGGGCGTTTTTCATGCGGTACAGCGCTAAAAATAGCGCTGCTGTACCGCATGAAAAGTCATGCCCTGTAGTCTTCAATGTGAAAGCCCGAAGGCTTTCACACTGAAGCGGTGCGCTAGCAGGAACGCTCCAAAAGTCCTGCTAGCCGTATCTTTACCGCGGTATAGGAGCGGTGTGTTCACCGCTCCTATACCGCGCCTTCCCATTAAGATCAATGGGAAAGCACGGTAATACCGCCCGCGACGCGGCGGTATTAACCCTTTTCCGGCCGCTAGCGGGGGTTAAAATCTCACCGCTAGCGCCCGAATATCGCGGTAAACACGATGGTATAGCCGCGCTACAAATAGCGTGGCTATACTGTCACCACGGCTCGACGCTGCACTGTGAAAGCAGCCTTAGACACAGAAATCAGTCTATGGCTTGTTTTTGTTTTTGTTTTATTTAAGGGATAACAACTTGGATAGGGTAGGTAATTATTGGATACCCAACTTGAAAAATGTCCAAAACTCAAACAAAGACAACTTCCTCCCTATTTACATGGATCTTCTTCTTTCCTCCTGCACAAACATGGTTCCTTTGTACAGCACCTCCTGATGCTCACTCCTAATGGAACTACCAGTATATCACTAGTTCAGCAAAGATCATTACAGACAGGAGCTCTCAGCCCCTTTGGCAAAGTATCACAAATGGACTGAACAGCATAACACAGTCCGTTCTGCTTTCATGTGACCACTGATTCCAGTTTCACTTGATTGCAGAATTCTAGCCCACCTTGCTGCTCTTCCTCCCAGTTGTCCCCCCGACTGACTTACACACATTGAGATTTCCCAAGGCAAGGTTAGATGAAGACTTGGCACAACAACAGAGAGCACTGTTACAACTGACAATGCTGATCTACTCACTTTCTCGGCTTGCTCTCTCCCGCTGCCTCTCTGGTATGAATCCCTCCTACTGCCTCCAGTAGTGGGATCTTTTCAGGCCAGCTATTCCAAGCTCCAGCCTGAGGCACCTCCCCTTGCTAAGGGGCTCCTCAAGGGCCACAGACAGCCTCTGTCAGCACTGCTTCTCTATCTTTCAATTGACTTCCCTGCTGTCATGGCCCATGTCGATTTATGGGGTTTCCTTAGTTCCCTGCCAGCCCCACTCCTGGAGATGGGCCAAGGGCCCATAAATATTCTAGACAGCTCCTCCCCACTCCCACCCACTAGTTCCAGAACATTCTCCAATGCTCTGGAAACAGGGGGGAGGTATCGGAGAGCTGCCAGGATGAGTCATCCAGCCCTGGTCTCTAGTAACCATGACCCAATTCAATGACTCAGATCTAACCCAGAGCCAGCTACCAGTAGCACACACACTAGAGGGATCTACACTTGTATACATGGTTTACAATCTACTTATTGAGTTTCATTTTCACCCAAACATTGCTGCACTGCATCAGTTTGTCTTAATCTTTGTGTACAAACCTAGTGATCCTGGAACTCACCTGTTGTTGATGGTGAAACATCCTCCTTTACTGCCTATCATTTACAGAAAGCGTGACAAATAAATAAAAAATAATAAACGCTTGGATCCACCAAACAATTTCCTAGAGCCACCAAACAGATTCAAACTTTCCTTTAAAGTTTATATGTAAAGTAATTGTGTGACCTGAGCCATACCCAACACCACCATGGTTGCCCAGCTCCTGGTGGTATCCTATATGTTATCAATGGCCCCTGTGTGAGTGACCGTCACTTTTATTGAGACTACTTGTTTGTTTTTTGTTTGTTTTCTACTGCATATATTAATAAAAAGATAAAAAAAGAAAAAAAAAGTTTAAATGTAACTGGTAATTTACAAATTAGAGATACTGTATAGAGAAAGTTACACAGCACAAGCTTTAGAAAGTATATTCCCACTGACCTCCTATGCAGCTGTATGCGCATATTTTGTAGAATTACAAATCACTTGATTACACAGAAAATTACATATTTGGAAAGCTTCACTTTATTAATTCACAAGTAGCCTGACAGCTGTCCCTAGAATTTTGGTGCACAGTTGCAGTGCACTTTATGGAATATAGGTCTTTTTTTTTTTTGGCAACTTTTAGGTGATAGATTTGATACACTAAACCACTTGCACTTACGCCAGTGTATAGAAAGATTCATGAATAGGCTGAACAACCCAGTCATAGTCTCACTGTAAACTGTTATGAGTCTGCTATATGCATAGTCACAAGCACATCTGTGTACATACAGCAAATCAGCAAATTATCTAAAAAATATGGTTTGCTGAAGAGTGTGCACTCCAACATCTGAACATATGCCAAGTAAATATTGGTAAAATTGAGGTTATGTAAAACATTTTTCTAGTACATTTAATGCAGGAGAAAGACTGCATGAAATGCGCACTGAAATCACTAGATGGGATTGTAAAGAACTACTAATAGTAGTCCACGCAATGTGGGTACCACAGTGCGCTTGTATATGACATTGTGTGCATGTGAAAGCTTTGATTACAGCACAATGTCTTATACCCATGCTTACAAATAGAGGTTCCAAAGATACCCTGTATGTACCTGTACTTTTGTTGCCTCGATTTCTCCAGTAACATGTAAAGAAAAATGTAAATGTAAATTAATAATTTGGGCTGCTGCTAAAGTATAAGGTAAGTACCCCAAAGGTTTGAAACAAGAAATGTAATTAGCGCTGCTCCTATCATTTACAATATATAAACAAACATGATGAATGTCAGTATAGTGCATAAAAAATGAATAAAAATCAAATGTTGAGCCGGTGACAAGTTCAAATATTCAGGTGACTTTCCGTGACTACTTCAAAAACAAAACTTCAGGTGACTGTCCATGCTCCCCTCCTGGGTCCCCACTCACCAGATGGAAATGGTATATGTGCCTGTATTGAAATGGTGATGTTCATCCACGTAATTTGTTGTAATTGGCCTTGGAATATAGGTGTCTGCTGGCCTCCTCCCGATAATCAAGGTCCCTCATGCTCACTCGATCAGCAAAAATCCACAGTGGTATCGTTCCAACAATAACGGAGGACAGAGCATATAGTGCAATACTGCTATTTATTTAGAAAAACATTTTTTACACTTACATCAAAAAACATAATTCTGATGACGCCCAGTGGGAGGGGAGAAATGCATTAAGCTATCTGTAAAGGCTGTGTGGACACCAAGGCGGCCATCTCTGCATGATTTTATCTTTTTTGATGTAAGTGTAATGATTTAAAATTTTTCAAAATAAATAGCAGTATTACACTATATGCTCTCTCTCCTCCGTTATTGTTGCAACGATACCACTGTGGATTGTTGCTGATCGAGTGAGCCTGAGGGACCTTGATTATCAGGAGGATGCCAGTAGACATCTATATTCCAATGCCAAATTACAACAAATTCCGTGGATGGACATCACCACCTCAGTACAGGCACATAATAGGATTTTTAATAACAGCTTACCTGTAAAATCCATTTCTTATAGAACACCACAGGACACAGAGCCTCCATTCATTACATAGTGGGCTGTATGGTCACCAGAGGTGATTGGACACTGGCACAACCAATGAAGACAAGTTCCCCTCCATATAACCCCTCCCCTTTTTTTATAGCAAAGCAGTAAGGTTCCCATAAGAAGGGGGGGGACCTCTGTGTCCCGTAGTTTACTCCAAGAAAGGGATTTTCCAGGTAAGCAGTTATTAAAAGTCCTATTTTCTTTATCGTACACCACAGGACACAGAGCCTCCATTCATTACATAGTAGGACATCCCAGAGCAATGCTCAATGAAGGGTGGGAGACACAGATCAAGCAGGCTGCTAACGGACAAGAAGCCCTTAACCGCTGTCTGCAGCACGCTACGCCCAAAAGCGGAATACTCATTTCCTTTTACATCTATTTGATAGAATTTGGTAAACGTATGAACTGAAGACCAAGTCACAGCTTTACAGATCTGAGCCATGGAAGCCTGGTGATGCACTGCCCATGAAGCACTTATTTCCCTGGTAGAGTGCGCCTTAACAGAAAAAGGAGGAATCTTGTTCCTTAAACCATAAGCTTGAATAATTACTTGTCGAATCCACCTAGAAATTGTGGATTTTGATGCCGCTTGGCCCTTCCTGGGACCATCTGGCACAATAAACAAAACATCTGTTTTACGTATCTGAGCAGTTGCCTGCAGATGAACTTTTACTACTCTCACTACATCTAGAGAGTGCAATAACTTTTCCGTCACTGTCTGCGGATCAGGAAAAAAGAAGGCAAAACAATGTCTCGATTTAAATGAAATGCCGACACCAACTTTTGGAAGAAAGGTAGGATGGGGGCAAAGTACAATTTTGTCTTTGTGACAAATTAAATAAGACTCTTTACACAAAAGAGCTGCCAACTCTGATACTCTTCTAGCAGAAGAGATAGCAATCAAAAAGGCCAATTTCCTGCTCAAAAGAATCAAAGGAATATGACGGATAGGTTCAAAAGGTTGCTTTTGCAAGACTGATAATACTAAGTTCAAATCCCAGGGACATAAGTGAGACTTGATTGGCAGAGTTATCTGCAGTACTCCCTGAATGAAAGCCCGGACTAGGGAATGAGATGCCAATGGTCTCTGAAAAGGGACTGATAGAGTCGATATTTGACCCTTGATGGTACTCTGGGCTAAATTTCATATCCACTCCTAATTGGCAAAAGGCGAGAATCCTACTTATGGCATACTTTTGAGGATTGCACCTTCTGGATTCACACCAGGAAACATACGCCTTCCAGACTCTGTAGTAGATAAGCCTGGAGGCTGGGTTTCTAGCATTAATGAGTGTAGAAAGAACTGGACCCGAGAGGCCTCGTTTCTTCAAGATGTAGGTCTCACTAGCCAGACTGTCAAATTTAGCTTCTGTAAGGAAGGGTGGAACACTGGACCCTGTGACAGCAGGTCGTGACGTAGTGGAAGTACCCAAGGTCTTCCTACCGCCATCTTTATAAGCTTGGCGTACCAGGACCTCCTGGGCCAATTTGGGCCCACTAGGAGTACTGGTATACCCTCCTTCTTGATCTTGCACAGCAATCTTTGTAAGAGAGGGATCGGGGGGAATGCATAGATTAGTGAAAACTGATTCCAAGGAATTATCAGAGCATCCGTTCCTTGGGCCAACGGATCTCTCATCCTGGATACAAAGTTGTCCAACTTCCTGTTGAGCCTGGAAGCTAGCAGGTCTACATCCGGGGTCCCCCATCTCTGGCATATTGCCTGAAAGACATCGGGGTGGAGAGACCACTCTCCTGGAGACAGTTGCTGGCGACTTAGATAGTCCGCTTGCCAGTTCTCTACCCCTGGAATGAAGATTGCAAAAAGACAAGGAACATGTTATTCTGCACGAGTCAAAATCCGATTCACTTCCCTATTGAGCATCCCGACCCCTGGGTGCCTCCTTGGTGATTGATATAAGCTACTGCCGTAGCATTGTCGGATTGAATCCGAACAGGGTGGCCCTGTAACCTGTGTGTTCAGGTTCTGAGGGCTAAGTATACTGCCAGAATCTCCAGTATGTTGATGGGCAGGCTCTCGGTCTTGGCCCAGATACCCTGGGCTGAATCTTCTTCTAACACTGCTCCCCAGCCCAACAGGCTGGCATCTGTAGACACCACCTTCCAGGTGACTGGGAGAAAGGACCTTCCTTTCTGCAAGTTCTCGGTCTTTAACGACCAACTGAAGCTTTGGTGCACCTGTGGAGGCAGGCGCATGAGTAAATCCAAAGCTTGGCTTTTCCTGTTCCAGGCAGCTAGAATACCGCCTTGCAAAAGTCTAGAATGAAACTGGGCGTAAGGAACATCCTCGAAGGAGGCCACCATCTTCCCTAATAACCTCATGCAGAGGCGAATGGTCCCTTCTTTGCCCTGATCGTGAGGATCATTTCTCTTAGAGACTTGATCTTTGGCTCTGGCAGGAAAACCCTGCTTTGGGCTGTATCTAGGATCATGCCCAAATACTCTACCCTTCTTAGGGCTAGTAGAGAGGATTTCTGTAGGTTTATGATCCATCCTAACTGCTCTACGTAATTTACTGTACTGAGAACCGTGTGATCTTATCCTGCCACTTACTGATCTATCATAAGTAGATCGTCTAGATAGGCCATCACTGCTATGCCCCTTGCCCTCAGCCTTGCCAACAGAGGGGCCAGAACCTTTGTAAATACCTGGGGCGCGGTTGCTAAACCAAAGGCCAGAGCCACAAACTGGAAGTGGCAATGTTCTACCGCGAACCTTAGGAACTTTTGGTGAGCGGGATGGATAGGCGCATTTAAATATGCGTCCTTGATGTCTATAGACATCAATAATTCTCCGCCTTGTAGAGTGGTGACCACGGATCGAATAGTCTTCATTCGGAAATGGCGAATGTTCAGAAACTGATTAAGAGATCTTAGATCCAGGGTGGATCTGACGTCTCCATTTGGTTTTGGAACCACAAAGAGGTTTGAGTGAAAACCTAGCTCCTCTAGGGGTACTTCTGTGATTACCCCTTGGGACATGAAGTGATCCAATCTTTGAAGAAAAAGGACTTTCTCTTTACTAGATCTTTGGAGAGCCTTGAACTTTGGAACCGGTAAGGTGGGATCTCTCGAAATTCCAGCTTGTACCCTAGGGATACTACGGAGACTACCCACTTGTCCTGAATCTCTGTCTGCCATGCCGCTGAAAACTCCCGAAGCCGTTCCCCCATTTCGGCCGAGCGGGGGCGCCTCTTCATAAAGAGGCTTTGGGGTTTTGCTTGCTTGAACATTGCCTTTTCTTTCTTTTCATTGCCAAAATATTGTGACAAAAAATTACAACTTCAAAAAACTCACCATGCCTCTTACTAAATACATTGGACGGTGTACTTTCCAAAAAGGGGTCATTTGGGGATATTTGTACTGTCCTGGCGTTTTCAGGCTATCCAAATCTAGTAATAAAACATTTTGGCTATATTTTTAGTTTAAAGTGGAACTACGTTGCATCTGAACACCACAAACAAAAATGCCATTTAAATCATTTTTAATATTCAAAGCAAACTCACCTATCAATCCATCCATGCCTCTATGATCTATTTTGCTGAAAACTCCCTTTGAAAAACACCCCCTAGCATTTCTGGTCATGGTCATCTTGAGTAAGGGCAGACGATTCATGTAGTATTTACTTCTTGGGCTCCATCTGCCCTTAGCTCAGGGATGCAGGCAGGAGGGCATGCTTAGCATAGAAAACCCCTTCTCCCCTCCTCAAGACTTGGGATGTATGACACCATTTAAAAAAAAAATAATTCAAAAAAGGGGAAGCAGTTCAAAGTCTGGTATCCGTACTCACATAATCAGTGAAGTCTCATGTAACCCAAAAAACTTTTTCAGTGGAATGGGTGGGTAGAGGAGTCCCCACCAAAAAAGCAGTTGCCTTAAGAGACTAATGCGGCAGTAAGAGTAAAATTGATACATTTTATTTAATACTTGTTTAAAAAATTAGTAATGACCATAAATAATTATTTAGTAAAAAATATTAAACACATCCATCACCAATATCTAGACAACTTTGTCTTCATCCTAAAATAAATCAGACCTCACAAGTGGCCACTTGATGAAGTGTGATAAGTGATAACCAGGATGCGAATAACCGCTAATATAGCCCACCTAATATATAACCCTGCAGGAGAACTAAAGTGTATGAGTCAATGACTATTGGATAAAGTGCTTTATACAGCTGCAATCCTGGATGTTGAGGACATGTAACAATAAGGAGGACATATGTGGACTGTCCATGGACAATTACATTGTGCTAGAAACCAGGAAGTAACTGAAGAAATGTTTTAAACTTTATTTTTATTTTTTACAAGTAAATATGATATACTTTCCTGTCAGTTTACTAATGCGAGCAGCATAAGAATTAAAAATGGTCAAAGTTGATTGAGAGAGTGAAGTTCTGCTTTGATTAGCATTCATTTTTTAATGTCCTGGGTTGTAAAGATACATTCAGTAGAAGCATGATTTTAAATTATAATTGTTTTCACCAGTACCTGAATGTAGTGAATATACAGTAAATCCCCATAGATATATTAGATCTCGTAAAGCATTGTGGAATGGCTGTAACAATCACTTTTATCACTTTGCCTGTCTGGATGAACAGGACCCAGACAGGTTAAACAACAGATTATCCCAATAATAAGCGGCAGAAGTTTTACTATCTCTCCAGTGCATCTGATGGTATGTACAAATGGGACCAAATGTTAGGTCTTTTAACACTATAATTTTAAGGAAACTATAGCTGATAGCAATATGAGAACATGAAAAGAAAAGTATGTTTTTGTCTAGAGACAACATTACTAAATCATTAAACCTTATTCACCACATAGGTAGCTCAAAAGTCGAAGGCCTTCTCCTGTCCACAGATGCGGAGAAGGCCTTCGACAGGGTGTCATGGGAGTACATGTTTGCGGTATGTCAATATTGGATTGAAGGGAAACATGCTAAATTGGATCAAAGCCCTCTACCAGAACCCGACCGCAGAGGTTAAAGTTAACACCACCCTCTCTGAACCCATAAATATTCGAAATGGCACCCGCTAGGTATGCCCCTTGTCCCCCCTGCTTTTTATCATGTCGCTGGAACCACTTATTAGGACCATAAACTTATCACCTGATATTAGAGGCTTCACGGTTGACCGAGAATTTAAATTAGCTGCCTATGCCGACGACCTCCTATTTTTCGTCACCCAACCCCACATCTCTATGTCGAACCTAACTAAAGTATTTAAAACATTTGGCTTCATCTCAAACTTTAAAATTAACCCAACCAAATCTGAGGCCCTCAACCTCACCCTCCCCCCCGATAAATGTGACTCACTCAAACAGAATTTCAAATTTAAATGGGAAAAAGAATCCCTTAAATATTTAGGGGTCAAACTCACACCTAATATTGACTCCCTGTACCGAACTAACTTTACCCCTGTTAAACTCAATCTCGGGAGACTTGAAGAGATGGAACACTAAATCGTTCTCCTGGTTCGGAAGAGCCAATGAGGTGGCACTGATGGGCACCGATAGGCGGCAATGGTATGCTGCACTGATGGGCACTCATAGGCGGCACTGATGGGCACTCATAGGCGGCACTGATGGGCACTCATGGGCGGCACTTATGGGTACTTATGGGCGGCACAGATGGGCACTGATAGGTGGGCATAGATGGGCACTGAGAGGTGGCACTGAGGGATACTCAGTGTTCGTTTTTTTTTTTTGCCTATTTTTTTTCTATTGAGCATCGGGGGGCACTCCCTGGTAGTCCAGTGTTGGCATCAGAGGGTAGGCTGCGCTGATAAACAATCAGCCCGAACCCCCCCTGTCAGCAGAGCCGCCGATCGGCTCTCCTCTACTCGTGTCTGTCAGACGCGAGTGAGGAAGAGCCGATCAGCGGCTCTTCCTGTTTACATCGTGATCAGCCGTGATTGGACATGGCTGATCACGTGGCAAGGAGCCTCCGCCGGAGGCTCTTTACCGAGATCTGAGATGCAGGGTGTCAGACTGACACCCCGTATCACCGATCGCAGCGCTGCGCGCCCCCATGTAATCATGCAGGACGTCAATAGACGTCCAGTCAGGATTACAGAACCATTTCCCGGACGTCAATTGACTATTGACCAGGCGGGAAGTGGTTAAGTAAAATCGATATTGCTGTCATTAAAATGACATTGCTTTTTTGGAATATGTAAGATACAGGTCACATGATTGATTTAATTCCTTAGTACAGGGGTCTCCAAACTTTCTAAACAAAGGGCCAGTTTACTGTCCTTCAGACTTCAGAAGGGGCCGGACTTTGGCCATTGACAGTAGAAAAGGTCCCGACATCAGTGGGAAAAAACAATACCCCATGTTGGTGTCAGTGAAAGGAATTATACCTCGTCATTGGGCCCCATTGTTGGTTTTGTTGGGAGTAATTGTGCCTCATCATTGGTGTCATTGGGAGAAATTGTTCCCCATCGTTGGTGCCATTGGGTGGAATTGTGCCTGTTCATTAGTGTCAGTGGGGGATTTGTGTCCCTTCATTGTTGTCAGTGGGGCTAAATATGCCCCATTATTGGTATCAGTGGATGAAATATTGCCTCATGGGCCAGATAAAAGCAAGCAAAGGGCCGCAGTTTGGAGACCACTGCCTTAGTACATCAGGTGCAAGTGAGCGTGTCCAAAATGGGATTGGCTGGCTGGGGAAGTTGCTGTCAATCAAGGGGGGGGGATGGATAGGGGGTGTGGCTACACACTGACCATGAAAGATAAAAGGCACACTGTCTGACAGATTGACAGGGGACGCAAACTGACCATGCTAGCACAGAACGGTTTGTGTGCTTAGCGTGGCGAGTTTACAACTATGAAATGAGGAACTGGCAGAATCAAATCAGGTAATACAGAAGAGTAACCGAAAAAAATAGTTATAAAAAAAAAAAACACATATTAAAATGCTTAAATGATTTAATGTGCCTTTTTATATTTTTAAGGTTAAAAACACTTTAAGTCAATAACTATTGTTTATTTAAATTTTTTAAAGTGCAAGGACTGAAAAAAAGGAAGATCTGCAGTGTGCTTTATATATTGGTGTAGTGCCTGGTTACTTTAAAGTACCGGTGCTATTTAAATTTAAAGGGGGATCAGAGTGTAGTTAGACTCTGATCCAAATTGTTATGTTCAAAACAGGGGGCTAGATTCAGAAAGATCAGCGGATCTTTAGATCCGCAAAATCTATCTGTTTTAAGATACGCTGCCGCAAGTTTTAGAGGCAAGTGGGTAATTCACAAACCACTTACCTCCAAACTTGCGGCGGATCGTAAATCCCCCGGCGGAATTCAAATTCCGCGGCTAGGGGGAGTGTACTATTTAAATCAGGCGCGTCCCCGCGCCGATTTAAATGAGCATGCGCAGTCCGAGAATTTTCCCGGCGTGCATTGCTCCCACTGACGTCGCTAGGACGTCAGTGGTTTCGATGCTTACGTTAATGACGTCCATCCGTATTACAGAACGATTAACGCAAACGACGTCAAAAAATTCAAAATCGACGCGGGAACGACGGCTATACCTAACATTGGCTGCGCCTCATAGAAGCAGGGGTAAGTATACGCCGGGAAAGCTGCTACGGAAACGTCGTAACACTGCGTCGGGTCCGCGTACGTTCGTGAATTTGCGTATCTCGCTGATTTACATATTATTCAGCGTAAATCAGTGGGAACGCCCCCCGCGCCATTTTTAAATTACAAATAAGATCCGACGGTGTAACACAGTTACACCTGTCGGATCTTAGCCATATCTATGCGTAACTGATTCTATGAATCAGGCGCATAGATACGTCCAGTGTAAGTCAGAGATACGACGGCGTATCAGGAGATACACCGTCGTATCTCTTTGTGAATCTGGCCCATGGTCTCTGTCTCAGCTTGCCTGTGCTGTGGGCTCATTCTGTTGTGCTGGGGTGTTCTTCCCATCCCAGTGCAGTGGATGGCAGCGTTGGAGTCAGGGTTTGGGTGCTCTTCCCCAGCGGCCAATCGGGATGGTTGAGCCTCGCTGTGCATGCTGGGGGAGGGTATTTATGGGGCAGACGCCATTGGTTCTGGGTCTTCTTCGTCCAGTGTGGCACCCACCTTTAGGGTGACCACATCATGGCGCCCCGGCGTTATGGCCTACCGGGGCGTGTGTGCCACGCGGTGTTCCTGCTTCCAGGACCATGTTGGTCCGGAGCATTTGAGCAGCGAGGGGGACCCAATGATCGACTGGGTTCCCACCTCTGAGGATCCCAAGCGGTAGTGCTGTACGATGGGGAGTCCGTCTGAGGAGCGCCAATGAGAGGCTGGCGGTCCAAAAGGATTTCAACAAACCACCAGGGATCAAGGTAGCCGGACACTGAAGGATTGATCACCTGTCAGTCGGTACCTGGGAGACGTTAAAAAGGATATCCAGGCATAATTCACCTAAGGAGGATTGCCTCCGTAACTACAATCAGAGAGGGCGTGTGGCAGAGGTGTCTCCCTAACGTTCATTCTAAGGAGGGTCTGTGGCAGAGACTTTTCCTCAAAGGTTCGAGCGATACTCTGGCTGCCAGGTCAGTGAGAGAGGCCTGTTCAGGTACGCTATACCCACTCAAGCAGGAGTGGTGCAGAGAAGTGTTACACTTGGGAGCAGGACTGTTACCTTATTGCTACGCCTTAATTTTCTATTCTCCTTTCATCCTTCAACTCTACTTTCCTCACCACAAGTTATTTGTTTTTACCCGGCTGGGTAATAAAGAGCACAGCAAAAGACACTTGTTGCGGACATTCCTTTACTACTGCTATATGCACCATTCACCCCTAGGAATTCGGAGAGCCACAAGGTAACTTTGCCACCCAAAACAAACCAGCAGCTCCTTCGGGGGTAGTGCTTCATTGGCAAGACAAATAATTGGCTTGTTGCTGACTAATTGTCAGTATATACAGTGAGGAAAATAAGTATTTGAACACCCTGCTATTTTGAAAGTTCTCCCACTTGGAAATCATGGAGGGGTCTGAAATTGTCATCGTAGGTGCATGTCCACTGTGAGAGACATAATCAAAAAAAAATTCCAGAAATCACAATTTATGATTTTTTAACTATTTATTTGTATGATACAGCTGCAAATAAGTATTTGAACACCTGTCTATCAGCTAGAATTCTGAGCCTCAAAGACCTGTTAGTCTGCCTTTAAAATGTCCACCTCCACTCCATTTATTATCCTAAATTAGATGCACCTGTTTGAGGTCATTAGCTGCATAAAGACACCTGTCCACCCCATACAATCAGTAAGAATCCAACTACTAACATGGCCAAGACCAAAGAGCTGTCCAAAGACACTAGAGACAAAATTGTACACCTCCACAAGGTTGGAAAGGGCTACGGGGAAATTGCCAAGCAGCTTGGTGAAAAAAGGTCCACTGTTGGAGCAATCATTAGAAAATGGAAGAAGCTAAACATGACTGTCAATCTCCCTCGGACTGGGGCTCCATGCAAAATCTCACCTCGTGGGGTCTCAATGATCCTAAGAAAGGTGAGAAATCAGCCCAGGACTACACGGGAGGAGCTGGTCAATGACCTGAAAAGAGCTGGGACCACCGTTTCCAAGGTTACTGTTGGTAATACACTAAGACTTCATGGTTTGAAATCATGCATGGCACGGAAGGTTCCCCTGCTTAAACCAGCACATGCCAAGGCCCGTCTTAAGTTTGCCAATGACCATTTGGATGATCCAGAGGAGTCATGGGAGAAAGTCATGTGGTCAGATGAGACCAAAATAGAACTTTTTGGTCATAATTCCACTAACCGTGTTTGGAGGAAGAAGAATGATGAGTACCATCCCAAGAACACCATCCCTACTGTGAAGCATGGGGGTGGTAGCATCATGCTTTGAGGGTGTTTTTCTGCACATGGGACAGGGCGACTGCACTGTATTAAGGAGAGGATGACCGGGGCCATGTATTGCGAGATTTTGGGCAACAACCTCCTTCCCTCAGTTAGAGCTTTGAAGATGGGTCGAGGCTGGGTCTTCCAACATTACAATGACCCGGAGCACACAGCCAGGATAACCAAGGAGTGGCTCTGTAAGAAGCATATCAAGGTTCTGGCGTGGCCTAGCCAGTCTCCAGACCTAAACCCAATAGAGAATCTTTGGAGGGAGCTCAAACTCTGTGTTTCTCAGCGACAGCCCAGAAACCTGACTGATCTAGAGAAGATCTGTGTGGAGGAGTGGGCCAAAATCCCTCCTCCAGTGTGTGCAAACCTGGTGAAAAACTACAAGAAACGTTTGACCTCTGTAATTGCAAACAAAGGCTACTGTACCAAATATTAACATTGATTTTCTCAGTTGTTCAAATACTTATTTGCAGCTGTATCATACAAATAAATAGTTAAAAAAATCATACATTGTGATTTCTGGATTTTTTTTTTTTGATTATGTCTCTCACAGTGGACATGCACCTACGATAACAATTTCAGACCCCTCCATGATTTCCAAGTGGGAGAACTTGCAAAATAGCAGGGTGTTCAAATACTTATTTTCATCACTGTACATAGTAAAAAAAAAAATTGGTGCATGTTCCAAATTTAATGAACACATGTGTTTTCAACCTGCTTAACAATGTAACATCAAGCACTCAATCACAGATAAAAAGTGTATTGACCCAGGAAGCCTAAGAAATTACAGTGTTCAGCAAGCGTTTACTTGTGTGTGCTGAACTGAACATAGACATCAATGTTGGGTCACTAGGCAAAGAACTGAGGTGCTGAGAGATAGGAACACTGTAAACACAGGCGCTCTTATTTGATACTGAGGCCAATGATCGACTCCATATCCGATTTGGACATTTATGTGACCATTCTCTAGTGAAATGGTTGGCCATTAAGCACAATAGAAACTGTTACATTATCATACAATGAAAACTACTGATGCTGTCTTTCGGAATGTAGTAACTGGTGGAAAAAATCAATCCATGTATCTTTTTCAACCTACTATTCAAAGTTTTTTAATTGGACAGTTTATTTAACCACTTGACCACTGGGCACTTAAACCCCCTTCCTAACCAGATCAATTTCCAGCTTTCGGTGCGCTCACAATTTGAATGACAATTACTCAGTCATACAACACTGTACCCATATGAAATGTTTGTCCTTTTTTTTCCACACAAATAGAGCTTTATTTTGGTGGTATTTAATCACCATTGGGTTTTTTATTTTTTGTGCTATAAAAGAAAAAAGACTGAAAATTCTGTAAAAAAAATGAATTTTTCTCGTTCCTGTTATAACATTTTGAAAATTAGTAATTTTTCTTCATAAATTTTGGCCAAATTTTATACTGCTACATATCTTTGGTAAACATAAGTACAAATTGGTGCATATTATTTGGTCTTTGTGAAAGTTATAGAGTCCACAAGCTATGGTGCCAATATCTGAAATTGATCACACCTGAAGTACTGACGGCCTATCTCATTTCTTGAGACCCTAACATGCCAGAAAAGTACAAATACCCCCCAAATTACCCCTTTTTGGAAAGAAGACATTCCAAGGTATTTAGAAAGAGGCATGGTGAATTTTTTGAAGTTGTCATTTTTTCCCACAATTCTTTGCAAAAAGTTATTTTTTTTCACACTATTTTTATGTTAGCAGGTTATTTCTCACACACATCATATGCATAGCACAAATTACACCCCAAAACACATTCTGCTATAGCTCCCGAGTATGGCGATACCACATGTGTGAGACTTTTACACAGCGTGGCCACATACAGAGGCCCAACATGCAGGGAGCACCATCAGGCGTTCTGGAGCACCCAATTCTGACATTTCTTCCCTACATGTAAAAATCATCATTTATTTGCTAGAAAATTACATAGAACCCCAAAACATTATATATGCTTCTTTAGCAAAGACCCTAGAGAATACAATGGCGACCATTACAACTTTTTTATCTCACACGGTATTTGGGCAGCAATTTTTCGAACGTGTTTAAAAAAAAACAGTTTTGTGCTTAAAAAAAAAAAACAGTAAAGTTAGCCCAATGTTTTTACATAATATGAAAGAAGAAGTTAGGCCGAGTAAATAGATACCCAACATGTCGCCCTTCAAAATTGCACACGCTTGTGGAATGGCGCCAAACTTCGCTACTTAAAAATCCCCATAGGCGATGCTTTAGTTTTTTTTTATTGGTTACATGTTTTTAGTTACAAAGGAGTTCTAGGGCCAAAATTATTGCTCTCGCTCTAACGTTCGCAGCGATACCTCACATGTGTGGTTTAAACACTGTTTTCATATGTCGGCGGGAATTACGTATGCGTTCGCTTCTGCATGCGAGCACACGGGGACAGGGGTGCTTTAAAAAAAATATAATTTTTTTTTGTTAATTTTACTTTATTTATTTTAGTTTGACACTTTTTCCCCAAAAATACATTTTTTGATCACTTTTATTCCTATTATAAGGAATGTAAACACCCCTTGTAATAGGAATATAGCATGACAGGTCCTCTTTACAGTGAGATGTGGGGTCAATAAGACCCCACATCTCACCTCTAGGCTGGGAGGCCTGAAATTAAAAACAAAATGATCGTGGCTTCGATCGTAGCTGTCAGTCGGTAGAAGCACCGGAGGGTGGCGGGAGGGGGGACGTATTGCAGGGTATTGGAGTATTGCAGGGTATTGGAGTATTGCAGGGTATTGCAGCATTGCAGGGTATTGGAGTATTGCAGGGTATGGGAGTATTGCAGGGTATTCGAGTATTGGCAGGGTATTGGACAGGGTATTAAAGTATTGGGCAGGGTATTGGCAGAGTATTGGGCAGGGATGGCTGAGAACGGAGGGATGGATGGCTAGATTGCAATTGTCACAGATCCATCCTACAGCATTGCTGCTGCCATCCGCTCTCTCCCCCTGTCCTCTCACACTGTACCGATCGGTACAGAGAGGGGAGGGAGGAACCAGCGTCATCAAATGACGCCGGTTTGTTTACAAGTGATCACGTGGTAAACGGCTGCTATCAGTGGCAATTTACCGCGATCCGTGAAGTGCTGGGTCTTCTAGACCCGGCGGTCACGGATCTTGACCTCGCTGTAGACGTCTTTTGTCTATAGTGCGGTCGGCATCAGGTTAAAGTGGTTGTAAAGGCACAGTTTTTTTTTACCTTCATGCATTCTAGGTAAAAAAAAAAAAACTTTTGTTCAGCAGCCCCTCTACCTCTAATACTTAGCTGAGCCCCCTCTCGATCCAGCGATATCCAGGAGAGCTTTGTGTCTCAGGGGACTCACACTCCTGATTGGCTTTTGGCAATTACAGTCAGTGAGCCAATCAGGAGAATAGACAAACAGAGCAGCAGCTCGGCTCAGGTGTCCCCACAGCAAGCTGCTTGCTGTAGGGGCACCCGGAAGCAGGGAGGGGCCAGGTGTGCCGACGTGGGACCCGAGAAGATTAGGAACTGGGCTGCTCTGTGCACAGAGCAGGTAAGTATAAGATGTTAAATAAAAAACAAGACCTTAATATCACTTTAAAATATATGTGAAGCTGAATAACTCTTGGTACGTGTGTACCGGGCTTATATGAATGGCACTTTTAAACTCAGCAGATCATCATCAATTGCCTTTCTTTAAATAAAATACTTCTTTCCCATTTTTGATTATTTGTAGCATCAAGGTGCTGCGGATCATCAGCCTTTTTGCAGCCATTTACTGTTCATATACATGCACAGTCCAGCAATGACTACATGGCATTTCTCAGGGCGAAATTCCTATTGGTGACAACGGTAAAACATGTCTACACACTGTATGTTGGCATGGTTGCGCTACCCCCTCAGGAGCCGCTGATTGTTTTGGGATCGGCGTATTAAGTTACCTCTATGTGTTGTCTAGGGGTGAAGGTAGTGAGTAGAGCAGTAATTGAATGTCCAGTCCAGTCTGTAGATGAAGTTTTCTGAATACTTTATTTCTTAGTCCAACACAACCAACATCAACTTGAGGTAGACAGAAAAGGTTGATAAAATAAAAGAACTCCGCGATATCAGGCCTTGGATAAGGAAAAGCAGTCCTGCTTCTCTACAGCTGTAACAATACGTCGCCACTCTAGCCAGAGTGGGTGAAGTGCCCCCGGACAGACCTCTGCCACAGGCATGGCAGCCGGAGAGTCACTTTAGGTTGCTGGGAGGAACAAGTCTCTGCCACCGACTTGGCTCTGGTTAGATTAGGATGCCAGATGAAACCCCTGGCACAGGCTCAATGCTGACAATGTGAACAGCAGAGCGAATCCTCCCAATAGATCACTTCAGGGTCACCGGTTGACAGTGCAAGTGTACCTGTCAATGTCTGGTCACCAGATCCCCGATGGTTCGTTCATGCCCTTTTGGATAACCTGCCTCCGGGTTTTCCTCAAGCCGATCCCCCACCGAACAGCATACAGCCTGGGATCTCCACAGTAGAATTGGGGACCCAGTAAGTCACCGGGGCCCCTTTGTGGCTTCAGTTGCTCCAGGCCAGAAGGGCCCAGAGTCTGGAACTCCGTGTTGCGCGCGACCCCAGGCCAGGTGGGCCATAGTGGTGGGGCCCGCGATGTGCGCACACCCTAAAGGTGGGTGCCGCACCTGGAACCAGGAACCCGCGAAGAACCCAGAACAACGGCCCCCGCCACAGAAATACCCCCTCCCAGCATGCACAGCGAGGCTCAACTCCTCTCATTGGCTGCTGGGAAGAAGCAGCTCCGCCTGGATCCCTCTGGTGCCATCTGCCGTCCAGAGATGAGACCATATCTCTGGACGCACAGACTGACCCACAGGGCAATCCAGGATTTGGCGACAGCCACATTTATTTAAAGGGGTTGTAAAGGTAAATGTTTTTTCACCTTAATGCATCCTATGCATTAAGGTGAAAAAACATCTGATGGTACCGCCCCCCCCCCCCCCCCGAGCCCCCGTTTTACTTACCTGACCGTTCGAAATTCCCGGGTGCGTCCATGTGATCTTCTCGGGTTCCCAGCCTGGCCGTTGATTGGCTAGGCTGGGCGATGACACGGCGCGCTGGGGGGCGGGCCGAGTGATACAGTCGGCGGCTATGGCCGCTGCTGTATCACTGGAACGCGCACGCAAAAGCTTTCCACCATGCGAGGGAGCTCGCATGAAGGTAGAAAGCTTTTGCGAGGAGGAGCCGAGACAGCCGCCGAGGGACCCCAGAAGACCAGGATCGGGGCCACTCCGTGCAAAACGAGCTGCACAGTGGAGGTAAGTATAACATGTTTGTTATTTTAAAAAACTAAAAATTTTGACTTTAGTGTTCCTTTAACACAATTTAGAATGAGAGCAACTTACCTCTCTCATTCCCCACTAACTTTAGCGTAGTGCCCTTACTGAAAGTAAAGGGGGCGCTACATGTGTAACAGGGTGTTGGTTCAGGAGAACAATTTGTAGATAGAAACATAGCATGACACTCTACAACAAGAAGTGACTCAACAAAGTATTATTCTAATGAAAACTGCAAATAAAAAATAAAAAAATGAAAAATATGAATACAAATTAAATGACTAAAACAATGAAAGTAACATGGTAAGGCATGCAGGAAATGTTAGTGATTGGGCTTGAAAATAGTTCAATTCTATTTGCTGGCTGTCAGATTACAGAACAGCATGATCCCACCACAGTCACTCTATGACAATTGTTCCTATGATGATCTAGCAGTTAGCTGCCTTTCTGAACATAATAAGTAAACGTCTCCCTTTACCATCACCATTGTTACAGGCGAGCTGAAGACAAGTTAACTGACTGTTACTTTTGTACCAAACACATTATTTCCCTTTCTTGTCCTGACAGGAAGGGGGAGGGAGATATTCTCTGCTATAACTGCTGTTTCCAAACAGGAAAATAGAAAGCCAGCAGAGCACTGATTCACAGTTCACAGCACAAACTTCAACGTGCCTTCTTGTTGTCTTCCTGTATGGACCAATATCTTTAGGCATCCCCCTCTCACATTTCACCAAGAATGGCTCACAGATCATGCAAACACATACCCTCACATCCTAGCAAGAACAAGTCACCCTAAAAAGACTCTTTTACGAACTAAAATCAAAACAGACAATATTATACATTTAGGTTTTAACCACTTTAATACCAGGCACTTACGCACCTTCCTGCCCAAGCCAATTTTCAGCGCTGTCGCAATTTGAATGACAATTGCGCGGTCATGCTACACTGTACTCAAACAATTTTTTTATCATTTTGTTCCCACAAATAGAGCTTTCTTTTGGTGACATTTGTTCACCTCTGCGATTCTTATTTTTTGCGCAATAACTAAAAAAAGACTGAAAATTTTGAAAAAAATAAAGTTTTTATTTTTTTCTGTTAATTTTTTTTGTAAATAAGTGAGTTTTCTTCTTCAATTATGGGCACTGATATGGCTGCACTGGTAAGGTGGCACTGATGATGGTCACTGATAGGCGGCGCTGGTATGCGGCACTGATGGGCACTCATAGGCGGCACTGATGGGTACTTATGGGTGGGCACTGATAGGTAGACAATGATGGGCACTGATAGGCACTGATGGACACTGAGGGACAGGGCCGCTGATAGGGGGGGACCACCAGCCCTCCTGTAGGGGGCCCAGGCAAAAAGGGGGGCCCTGACAGTAAAGGGAATCATTGTGACCGGATGGAGGGGCAATTACAGAATTACTTCCCCTGCACCGATCCTCCTCCCTGTTCTGCCTTCTTTTGATCCCCCCTCTGTGCCCCCTGTCACTGTGCTGTCACCCCCCCCC
The DNA here is from genome assembly GCF_905171775.1 of Rana temporaria. Lineage (NCBI taxonomy): Eukaryota > Metazoa > Chordata > Amphibia > Anura > Ranidae > Rana > Rana temporaria. Next base: position 245,831,075 of record NC_053493.1, on the reverse strand, counting down.
CCCACTGCTGGCTTACCTGTCTCGTATAAAATAACAAATTATAAAATAAAATACATTTTAATATATCTTAACATTCTTTAAAAAATTATATAAAAAAAAGTTTAAAGATTTTTAAAAACTATTTTAAAAAGGGCCAATTCACACAGGTTCTCTGTTATGTTTGTGTCAGCTAAGAATGATTTTAGTGTATTTCGTTGGTGAAAATATTGTTTGGATATATTTTGGGGGGGCCCTGTCAGGTAGGCTGTACGGGGCCCCATGATTTCTAACAGCAGCCCTGCTGAGGGATGGCACTAATGGTGGCATTTCTAGGCATCACTTGTTTTATATGTTTGCCAGTCAGTGCCCATGTTGCCAGTCAGTGCTATTGAAACACTGATCCTCCTCCCTGCCAATCAGGACCCGTTACCCGATTGACCAAAAGGAGAAGCACCCCGATTTGCCGCAGAGGAGGAGGGAGGAAACGAAAGCCGCCGTAAGCCGCCATGATACCCACTGCACTTATTAACAAATAGTGATAATCAAATTCGCAAAAGAGTGAAGCAGCTACTTTAAAAAAAATCTAACTGTGAAAAACATATTTGAAAAAACCCTAAAATTGGGGAATAAAATAGATTTTATTACACAAATTCTAGGGTTTTAGAATATGTTTTCGAAGTTGCCATGATGCATGGAGAACAGGGGAAGCTGCCGTTATGCCTGCGGTGGTGGGGAGGGTGGGTTTTTGTGGGTGCACTGTTTGCTGCCCCCCCCCAAAAAAAAAATTACCACCAGCCGCTACTGCTACAAAGTCTGCTTACTGTGAAGTTCACAACTTTTGGGCTGGGTTCACACTTATGCGAATTGGATGACAGGAGACTGTGACCGGCTCTCAAAAGTCCAGCATTAGGCAAAAATTCAGCCCTGATTCATTCCTGTAAGGCAGAACAGGGACGCACCGGACCCTTGCTGTCAGCTGCATCTGAATCAAGTGTGAACCCAGCCTTAGGGCTCTTTCACACGGGCGGTCCCCCCGACGGACTCCACTTTGCTCAGTGGGGGAATCGGTCCGCTGATCCCCGCTGAGAAGGCGGATAACAGGTCTGTCTCCGCTCACTGTGCTGAGACGGAGCCATCAGAGCCCTGCTCTTCTCTATGGGAAGATCGGATGAAAACAGACTGCCTGTGCGTTTTCATCCGATCCAATCCACCAGGCGGATGGAAAATAGGATCTCCATCCATCTGGATTTCACAGACAGGATCAGATCGGATATCAGCGGATGTCAGCGGACATGTGACCGCTGACATCCAATGCCCCATAGGGGTGAATGGAGTGTCCGATCAGGTCTGCCTGAAAAACTGACAGGCGGACCTGATCGGAAAGCTCGTGTGAAAGGGGTCTTAGGCATCAGCTATGCTAACAACAGACCTGAATGAGTCAGTAGACGGACACCTCCTTTTACCAATGTCATAATATGTAGATCAACAGTCTGCCAGAAAGCATAAAGGGTAGTGCTGGGCTTTCTCTTTGAAAAGCACAGCATGCATTTCAATACAAAGAGGGTTATTTACTAAAGGCAAATCCACTTTGCACTACAAGTGAAAAATACAAGTGCAAAGTTCACTTGAAATTGCACTTGGAAGTGAAGTTGCTGTTCATCTGAGGGGTAGATCTTAAATGAAGGGAAGCTCTGCTGATTTTATCATCCAATCATGTACAAGCTAAAATTTAGTTTTTTATTTTCCTTGCATGTCCCCCTCAGATCTACAGCAACTGCACTACAGTGCATCCGGAAAGTATTCACAGCGCTTCACTTTTCCACATTTTGTTATGTTACAGCCTTATTCCAAAATGGATTAAATTCAATATTTTCCTTAAAATTCTACAAACAATACCCCATAATAACAAAGTGAAAAAAGTTTGAAATATTTGCAAATTTATAAAAAAATCCCATGTACATAAGTATTCACAGCCTTTGCTTAATACTTTATTGAAGCACCTTTGGCACCAATTACAGCCTGAAGTCTTTGTGAGTATAAGGCCGAGTACTCACGGCAGGACATGTCCGATGAAAACGGTCTGCAGACCGTTTCCATCGGACATGTCTGGCCGGGGACTGCCCGGGGACTTCTGTTCGATGGCTATACACACCATCGAACAGAAGACCGCGCGTAAACAATACGCGGGGCGTGTCCGCGGTGTCGACGCGTCGATGATGCGGTGTCGCCGCGACAATGACGCGCCGGCGTGGGCGGCCTGCCTTGAAAATGCTTCCACGCATGCGTCGAAGTCATTCGACGCATGCGAGGGATGGCGGGCGGCAGGACATGTACGGTAGGTCTGTACAGACGACCGTACATGTCCGGGCGGACAGGTTTCCAGCGGACTGTTTTAAAGCAAGTCCGGGAAACAGTTGTCTGCTCAGAAACGGTCTGTCAGACAATTGTTTGCTGGAATCCTGTCCGCGCGGCTGTACACACGACGGAACATGTCTGCTGAAATTGGTCTGCGGACCAGTTTCAGCAGACATGTTTGGTCGTGAGTACGGGGCCTAAGGCTTTATTTCCATGGACGTTTTTACAGCCACTTTTTCTGAGCGTTTTTTGCAGCTTAAAAACGGCTTTTCATGTTAGTCTATGGCCTCATGCCCACCATGACGTTTTTGAGCTGTAGATGGCTGAGCCGTTTTTAAGCTGCAAAAAAAACCCAGGACCAGTGCGTTCTGAAGCTCCAGCGTTAGAGATGTAAGCCTCGTCCTGCGTTTCTTTCTCTATTCAAAATCAATGGTTCCCTATGGGAGCCCATTGATTTGAATAGAGGTCGCACTAGAAGTCGGATCAAGATGATCAGACTTGCGGGGCGACTGATGTGCAGAGAATCTTGAAGGGGAACCCCGCGCAAATTTAAAAAAAAATTGCGTGAGGTTCCCCCCCAGGATAATACCAGACCATTCGGTCTGGTATGGATTTTAAGGGGAACACCTACACCGAAAAAAACGGGCGGGGGGCTCATCGGAATCGGGGAGCCCCCTTTAATAAGGGGGCCCCCAGATCCCGGCCCCCCACCCTACGTGAATGAGTATGGGGTACATCGTACCCCTACCCATTCACTGGGAGGAAAAGTGTCAATAAAATAAAAACACAACACAGGTTTTGAAAATAATTTATTAGCCAGCTCCGGGGGTCTTCTCCGCTCTCCGAGGGTCTTCTTCTGCCTTCGGGGTTCTTCTCCGCTCTCTGGTGCTATCTTCGGGGCTGGCCGCTGCTATCTTCTTGCAGCTCTTTTACTAGCAGCGGCCAGCCCGCTCTTCCTCGTCGCCTTCTGCCTTCTTCCTTCTTCCGATGTTGCCACGTCGCTCCCTCCCGCTGTAATGCCGGGTGTGCGGTGTGCGATGATTTATATAGTGGTGGTGACGTCAGCTCCCGGAGCATGCTGGGACTGTGACGTCATAAGAGGTCTATATAAATCATCGCGCACCGCACACCCGGAGGGAGCGACGTGGCAACATTGGAAGAAGGAAGAAGGCAGAAGGCGATGAGGAAGAGCGGGCTGGCCGCTGCTAGTAAAAGAGCTGCAAGAAGATAGCAGCGGCCAGCCCCGAAGATGGCACCGGAGAGCGGAGAAGAACACCGAAGGCATATTACATATTACAGTGGGGGAGATGCCTGTGGATATTACAGTGGGGGGAGATGCCTGTGGATATTACAGTGGGGGGGAGATGCCTGTGGATATTACAGTGGGGGAGATGTCTGGATATTTCAGTTGGGGAGATGTCTGTGGATATTACAGTGGGGAGATGTCTGTGGATTACAGTGGGGGAGATGTCTGGATATTACAGTGGGGGAGATGCCTGTGGATATTACAGTGGGGGGAGATGCCTGTGGATATTACAGTGGGGGGAGATGCCTGTGGATATTACAGTGGGGGGGATGCCTGTGGATATTACAGTGGGGGAGATGTCTGTGGATATTACAGTGGGGGAGATGTCTGTGGATATTACAGTGGGGGAGATGTCTGTGGATATTACAGTGGGGGAGATGTCTGTGGATTACAGTGGGGGAGATGTCTGGATATTACAGTGGGGGAGATGCCTGTGGATATTACAGTGGGGGGAGATGCCTGTGGATATTACAGTGGGGGAGATGTCTGGATATTTCAGTTGGGGAGATGTCTGGATATTTCAGTTGGGGAGATGTCTGTGGATATTACAGTGGGGAGATGTCTGTGGATTACAGTGGGGGAGATGTCTGGATATTACAGTGGGGGAGATGCCTGTGGATATTTCAGTGGGGGGAGATGCCTGTGGATATTACAGTTGGGGAGATGCCTGTGGATATTACAGTGGGGGGGATGCCTGTGGATATTACAGTGGGGGAGATGTCTGGATATTACAGTGGGGGAGATGTCTGTGGATATTACAGTGGGGGAGATGTCTGTGGATTACAGTGGGGGAGATGTCTGGATATTACAGTGGGGGAGATGCCTGTGGATATTACAGTGGGGGGGATGCCTGTGGATATTACAGTGGGGGAGATGTATGTGGATATTACAGTGGGGGAGATGTCTGTGGATATTACAGTGGGGGAGATGTCTGTGGATATTACAGTGGGGGGGGGGGGGTGCCTGTGGATATTACAGTGGGGGAGATGTATGTGGATATTACAGTGGGAAGATGTATGTGGATATTACAGTGGGGGATATGTCTCTCTGTGGATATTACAGTGGGGGAGATGTCTGTGGATATTACAGTGGGGAGATGTCTATGGATATGACAGTGGGGACTATATATGGTGGTGATCCGAAAAATGTATGTGCGTTATAATTAATCTAAATTAGTTGATAAAAAAAACAAAAAACGATTAATTGAACACGAAAATTTTAATCAGTAACAGCCCTATTTTTTTATTTGTTTTAGCAGTGACATGCTCTTCCAGTGCAGTAAAATACAGGTCACTGCAGTATCTAAACAGAACCTTACATTGGCAGGACTTTAAGAAGAGGCGAGGGACCATGAAGTAGGCTAATTGGCATACGGTTTCAATGGTTGACCAAGGAGAAAAGCACTACACTGTTCACATACAGCTGAGACTAGCTATGATATTTCCATCAACAATAACAAGAAATGGTAAATTTACTCTTGTTAGACAAATACTAGTCAAGCTAAAAGGAAAGTTTTGGATACCACTATGCCATTGCAGTTTCCAGCCTGATATGATAAACAGTAACAGATCATACAGACAGCAGCATTCAGAGATGGATTTCAATGTGCACTTTAGACCCCAGATAAGCACCCCTGAATGTTTTTCATTCACAGGTAAATTACTTTTTTGATGATTCATTTTAATTCTATTAACCTATGCTTTGTGGTTTGTCACAAAATTAATTAGCATGCCAAATAATGGGAGCTCACACATCAGATGAAAATAACTAACACGCTTCTGAGACCCTGAAGGCAATAATGAGCACTGTGGTAAGGCAGTCCCTTCAATTTGAATACACACCAACAGACTTTTCAATACACATTTTTTTCCAGTACACTGGGGATACACTGAGGATATGCCTTGGTATAGCATTTAAAATGATTGGCACTGCAATTCATTATGGTGATGCAACACAAATATGTCAGTGTGGTATGTTTTGCTTATGGCACAAACTTACCTTTTCCCTTTTATACACTAGAATCATAATATGGAGGATCTGAACTGTTGATATGGAAAACGCGAAGGTAATACTGTAAGTCTTTATTATATTTTAAACATGTCAAGCTACTGCACAGTGGTGCAGGTGTACATGTGGCTACTGTTTGCAAATCTGTTTGTAAAGCCTGGTACACACGATCAGATTTTTCTACGGGAATTGTGTGTTGACAGACTGTTGGCCGAAAATCCGACCATTTGTACGCTCCATGGGACAATTGTTGTCAGATTTTTGGATGGCAGGCTTTAAAATTTTCTGTGGACAACAGTCTGTTGTCAAATTTTCCGATCATGTGTACACAAGTCCTTTAGACAAAAGTCCAAAGGACAAACACGCATGCTCGGAAGCAATGCTTACCAAACACAACATTATCAGAAGTGCCCAAAGGGTGGCGCTAAAGAGCTGAAAAAGAACGCAGTACGTCTAGCACATCACTACGCTTGTGTTTGTTGGCCGATAATGGTGTGCCGTTTGTATTCCTGGCCAAAATCTTTCTGATAAAAGTCTGACGCTTTGTCTATGGAAAATCTGAGGCCTCGTACACACGACAGAGGAACTCGACGTGCCAAACACATCGAGTTCCTCGTCAAGTTCAGGGATGAAGCCGCCGAGGAGCTCGGCGGGCCGCCTTCTCCCATAGAACAACGAGAAAATAGAGAACATGTTCTCTATTTTCTCGACGAGTTCCTCGGCGGCTCCATCGGGCCAAAAGTGTACAGACGACAGAGTTTCTCGGCAGAATCCGGCTCTGACCGAGTTTCTCGCCAAATTCTGCCGAGAAACTCTGTCGTGTGTACGAGGCCTGACCGTGTGTATGAGACTTAAGTCTCCTTCACACTTATGTGACTTGGGATCCAAATTGTAAGAACCCCAAGTCGTAGGGCATGTGAAATTCAATGTATGTCTACGAGACATACGCTGTGACTTTAGAAAAAGTTCCTGCACTACTTTGGTCTGACTTTTGATGAAACTTCGGTCCAAAGAATGTAAAGTCAGATCAAAGTCGCACCAAAAGTTGCATCGAAGTCGCACTGGAAATCGTGATGTGCTAATCTAAAAGGAGCCTAACTGTTGTCTACATAGGTAAAGAAATATAAAAACAATCTGTAAGCTTGCTATGTGTACATTTATTTACTAATTATGTTCCTTTTGGACCATACAAATATATATTATTTTTTAATTATGAAAGTATGACCATGGGTATGTATCCGCTTTGCCGCGCTACTTCCAGTCTGTAAATTTTGTGTCACTTCCGAGTCTGGTTGTGCGCATCATATCCAGTGCTTGGAGTGCAGCAGACTTAGTATAAAAGTGTGTTGACTGTCTCTGGCTACTCCCCTGACAATGTATTTTAGTGACGAAACGTGTAGGGTGCAGCTAAAGTGTAACGTTGTTGTGTAACGGACCACGGCCATCTTGTTGGTTTGAAACCACTATATGATATATGAATGCCCTTTGACTTATGAGTGCATTAAACTTTTAATAAGTATGTAAATTATATTTTTAAATTATGGGAAGTTAAACCTTCATCATGGCAGACTAGTCCCTTTTCCTGGGAGTGTATTACAGCATATAAGTACCAGTGGAGTGGGATCCCGAAAGTCCGGCCATCGCTATATGATATATGAGTGCTTTCTTTGACTGCTTGATTCTTGTGGTCAATGTTTTGTGGTAAGAGGCTGTGTGTGCGGATTGAAGTTGAAGGATATCTTTTCTTGTGGGCACCATTACATCTTTAAACACGCTTTCAAGTGGTCTGGATGGGTCACTCACTGGATACTCCCTAAGGATTGTCTCAATAGGCTATATTAGAACTTAGCGTTGCATGCTATTTTTAACACATTTGTTAGGCCTCATGCACACGGGATGTTTTTACAGTTGCTGTTTTTGGCTTCAGGTGTTTTTTTCTACAGCCAGTAAACTCCCCAGCATGTTATCCTATGTGTCCATACACACATAGGCTGTTATCAGGGTTTTCTGGCTGGAAACCCCCCCCCCCCCCCCAAGAACTAGTTGGTTTTGAGAGGAGTTTTCCAGCTGTAAGCTCTAACTCTGATAAAAGCTTAAAAATGCTGAAAAACGCATCTATTCAGCGTTCATCAGCGCTTTTGAGCCATAAGCTGTGTATAGTTTTGCTAAAAAAAAAAAAGCTGAAAAACGCTACTGCAAAAATGCTGCAAAACTTATTCTACAGCTACAGCTAACGCTACTGGCGTTTTTATAATGTACTGTGTGCATAAGGCCTTATATCTGTAGACCTTAACCTTGGTTAACACTGACAGCGGGATTGAAATTGTGCAAGTTCAGCTGAACTCGCGCGATTTTATACCCACGTCAGTCCAACTTCGGGAGCGATTTCAGATACATCTGTGTGGGTTCCTGCACAGATGTCCATACAAATCGCACCCTGAAGTCGCCAAAAGAAGTACAGAAACTACTTTTGGGAATCAGTGGTGCAGCGCTGCAAAGTCGGGGGGGGGGGGGGGGGTGCACCAATTCGCACAGTGCCATCTTTATTGGTACATTTATTAGTAAGCATTTATTTATAAATAAATCGGTATATTTGCTTTGTGTACATTTATCAGAGAGGGGTTTACTTCAGTTAATAGGTAAGGTACTGAATAAACATTAACGTTTTAGACTTTCCATGTTAGTGCCGGTGATCTGCCGAGCTGGTTCCAGCTATCGATATGGTTCCGAGTGCAGTGCGCAGGCGCAAGCTGAGCCGTCGGAAACCACCGAGCGGGAACAGCTGTTCGTGAGCTTTAGATGCGCTCGCTCCTGATGCAGCAAGGGGGCAGGAAGGGGCGGAATGTGATATTGAACAAGTGCTGTTCCATAGGACATGAGTCTCCTTCTTGGCTCCACCCCCTTTTCCAGGGTGAAGTGCGGTATGGCATGTCCTCCAGCACTTTGTGTCCGCTCTGTCTGCCCCTGTCTCCGCCCCGCTGTGGCCGCTGTGAGCGAGCGCCGAGCATTAACAGCTGAGGATCAGCTGTTGAGTTCGGCTATTTTCGTGGGCTGATACTGCGCATGCGCAGAGTCTGCGCAGTCGGTTCCGGAACCTATGCAATGGCGGAACCAGATCGATAAGACACCGGTTCACACTACAGCGACTTGGGATCCGACTTGTCAGACCTCAAGTCGCTTGACATTAGTAATCACATGTTAGTGAATGAGAGCCGTCTTAATGTACACTACTGAAGTGGCTCCGACTTGAGAAAAGGTTCCTGTACTACTTCAAGGAGACTTCTAGGCAACTTGTACCCATAGATTTCAATGGAAGTTGCCTCCAAAGTCGGATCTCCGTCTTAACTGAAGCAACTTTACCGGAAAAGAAAATAGTTTACTCAGGCAAACCCCTCCCTCCCACAGAGCTGATTATTCTGTGATCGGCCACAGCCAAAGTCGCCTGTCCTGGAGGCAACGTTAAGTTGCGTTGTAAGTTGCTCCAAGTCGCGATGAAGTCGCCTTGCAAAGTCGCGCTGTAAGTCGGGTTGCCCCTGTGTGAACTTATATTTACTATAGGAAATATTTGTACATACCCATATTTTTTTTTTTTTTCTGATAATGAGCAGGTCCAGTTCAGCTGAAAGATCCAGTGCTCTCTAAAATAAATAAATACAATAAACTGCATTAATGGGGGTACAGGACAGCATAGAAAAAAACATACATAAACTATATAGCAGAAGCAATAAAACACATTCTGAATAAAGATATTAGCAACAGCTGGATGTTTTCTCCACTCCTAACAGATAGGTCTGTGTGAATCTTAATAATACATTTCTGTGATGCATGCTGCACAGCTGTCAAAGTCCATCTCTACTGTCAAGTGACAGCTTCTACTAACACACAGCTGTGATGCGTGACTTCAACTCTAATATTATGTCGTTGTTCTTGCACAGGAATAGCTGATACTTTGCTTGATGGTTAGTATACAGTCCTGACAAATGATCATACTGCATATAAGATTATTAATACAAGCAGCAATAAAGGCTCTAATTTTATTTCTCATACTAATAAGATAACAAAAATTAATAGAGCAGTTTATTAAAAGGTAGGAGAACTAATAAAAGTTTATTCTTTTACCTGCTAAGTGATTCAGACACCCCTGTCAGTCACCACAGTCAGGTCTTGGACCCCCACTGCAGTGGAAACACACCTTATTCAAAAACAGGACCCCAGCCTACATACAGTTGAAAAGTAAAAGCCATTAAGCCAGCCACAGATTAAGCGAATCTTGGCCAGTTCAGCAGGGACTAGCTCAATTACTAGCGGCGGCCATCAAGCTCTTCTGTGACGTCTTCTTCTGTCTTCTGTCTTCTTCTCTTCTTCCGATATTGACACAACGCTTCTTCCCGCTGCAATGACTGGTGCGCAGTTCGCACCGATTTATATAGGCCTCTCTTATGATGTCACAATCCCATCATGCTCCGGGAACCTACACACGTGGGTAGGTACCACGTGGGTAGGTACCGGAGCATGATGGGACTGTGACATCATAAGAGAGGCCTATATAAATCGGTGCGAACCGCGCACCAGTCATTGCAGCGGGAAGAAGCGTTGTGTCAACATCGGAAGAAGAGAAGAAGGCAGAAGAAGACAGAAGAAGACAGAAGAAGACGTCACAAAAGAGCTTGCTGGCCGCCGCTAGTAATTGAGCTAACACACGAAGATAGCGGCGGCCAACCCTGAAGAAGAAGGCACCGGGGAGCGCCGAGATGACAGCGGAGAAGATGGGAGAAGACCCCGGAGAGCGGAGAAGTCCCCCGGAGAGCGGAGAAGACCCCCGGAGAGTGCAGAAGTCCCCTGGAGAGCGGAGAAGACCCCCGGAGAGCGGAAGAAGAAGGCCCCCCCTGGTAAAAGAGCTAAAGAAGAGAGGGGGCCCCCCCGGAGCTGTCTAAAAAATTACTTTAAAAACCCTATGTCGTGTGTTTATTTTCTTTTACACTTTGCCTCCCGGTGAATGGGTAGGGGTACGATGTACCCCATATTCATTCACCTAGGGTGGGGGGCCGGTATCTGGGGGCCCCCTTATTAAAGGGGGCTTCCATATTCCGATAAGCCCCCCGCCCGCAGACCCAGACAACCAACGGCCAGGGTTGTCGGGAAGAGGCCCTGTCCTTATCAACATGGGGACAGGGTGCTCTGGGGTGGCGCAGGGCACCCCCCTGCCCCAGAGCACCCAACCCCTCCATGTTGAAGGCATGCGGCCTGGTACGGCTCAGGAGGGGGGGGGCGCTCGCTCGTCCCCACTCCTTTTCTGTCCGGCCGGGCAGCGTGCTTGGGATACGGGTCTGGTATGGCCTGTGGGGGGACCCCCACGACGGTTTTTCGGTGTAGGGGGGGGTCTCCTTACAACCCATACCAGACCTAAGGGCCTGGTATGCCCCTGGGGGGGGGGAACCCATGCCGGTTTTTAATTTGAAATTTGGCGTGGGAGTTCCCCCTCAGGATTCATACCAAACACCGCAGCTAGAATTGGCGGGAATTCAAGTCGGATCCCCGCCGCTTCTATGACGCGCTCGCTGGAATGTGCTTTGTCTATTCCAGCGAGTGCGAGATGTCGGCACCCTGTCGCCGAGAATCAGCGCGATGCTGTCGTGCTGGAAACACATTCTTGGCAACAGGTACTGTACATTGGTGTCAAAAGGGAAAGGGAAAGGTCCCCTGTTAAATGGTGTCAATGTGGAAGTGTATCTATAGGTGCCAGTGAGAAAAGTCACTTTATTCAGTGGAAAAGGGCCCCAGTTCATCAGTATTATGCCGCGTACACACAATCGGATTTCTGATGGAATAAAATCCGATGGATTTTTTCATCGGATATCCGATAAAGCTGACTTTCATCAGTCTTGCATACACACTATCAGACTAAATTCCGACTGTGCCAAAACGCGTTGACGAAAAACACTACTACGAGCCGAGAAAAATTAAGTTCAATGCTTCTGAGCAGGCATCGACTTGATTCTGAGCATGCGTGGATTTTTCCCCGACGGAGTTCCACACAGACGATCAGAATTTCCTATCGGCTTTTTATCCATAGGAAAAAATGTAACACATGTTCTATTTTTTTACACCGATAGAAAAAAGACCGATGGGGCCCACACACGATCAGTTTGTCCGATGAAAAAAGCCCATCGGACATTTATCATCGGACGAAACCGATCGTGTGTACACAGCTTTAGTGGTTACTTACCTGAAACAGGTGCTCCTCTGGACACCCTCTGCACCAGAGGCATGATTGTACCATCAGGATTGTATAACAGAACTGGAAGCTGACTGGGGTACTTTAATTTATTGAACAAACCTTGGTCATTTGACCATCAAGGTTCTGGGGCCCATTACAGGTTGTGCAACCCATACCTGTAATGGGCACCAGGACCTCAGAGACTGCTGTGCACATGCACAGCTAATACAGTAAAACCTTGGTTTGAGAGTAACTTGGCTTGAGAGCGTTTTGCAAGACAAGCAAAATGTTTTAATACATTTTGCCTTGATATACAAGCGATGTCTTGATATAAGAGTAGCGTCATGTCACAACTGAGTATAAAAAAAGAAGAGAGGAGCCTCTAAGTGTAGCAATACGGGTCTATTTAATGAAGGTACAACATTTAGCAACTTATTGCTACACTTAGAGGTTCTTCTCTTCTCTTTTATACCCTGTAAAAAAAATGCTTTGATATACCAGTGCTTTGTATTACAAGCATGTTTCTGGAACAAATTATGCTTGCAAACCAAAGCTTTACTGTATGTCCACCATTATATATGCATAATTTGATAAACCTGTTGATAAAGCAGTTTCTGTTGTATATACAGTGGCCCAGATTCAAGAAGCACTTTCGCCCGCGCAACCATAGGTTGCGCGGCGCAAGTGCTTACTTGCTCCGGTGTAACGAGTGCTCCTGATTCAGGAACCTCGTTACACCGAATGCAGCCTAGGATCTGACAGACATAAGCCTCCTTATGCCTTCACATCCCAGGCTGCATTCTTGTGTTGGCTGCTAGGGGGCGCGGCCATTGTGATCGGCGTATAGTATGCAAATTACATACTACCACCGATTCACAAAAGTTGCGCGGGCCCTGGGCACGCAAGGTACGGAGTTTCCGTACGGCAACTTTAGCGCAAGGTTGCTCCTGCTATAGCAGGGGCAACCTATGCTAAAGTATAGCTGCGCTTCCCGCTAGTGAAATTTAAATTTCACGTCGGTTACGTAAGTGATTCGTGAATGGCGCTGGACGCCATTCACGTTCACTTAGAAGCAAATGACGTCCTTGCGACGTCATTTGCCGCAATGCACGTCGGGAAAGTTTCCCGATGGAGCATGCGCTGTTAGCTCGGCGCGGGAGCGCGCCTAATTTAAATGATTCCCGCCCCCGGGCGGGATCATTTACATTAGGCGCCCTTACGCAGGGCTAATTAGCATAGCGCCCACGCAATTTACGGAACTACTGCTCCGTGAATCGCTGGGCAAATCGAAATATTTGCGTGGGCGCAGAGAAAAATCTTTGCTCTTTGCCCACGCAAATATTGCTCCATTCTACCTGAATCTGGGCCAGTATGTGTTTCAGCTGTTTGATAAGGAGTTTCCTCTTTTGGTTCCTTGCTTCTTTCTCAGGCCTTGATCATAAAACAATCTACCCTAAGGCACTGGCGTAGGAAGGGGGGGGCAGGGGGTGCTGTTGCCCCGGGCGAACCATTTAGGGGGGCGACTTTCCGTGCCTCCTCCTAATTGTAATTTCCCGTGTCACCGCGACACGGATGTCCCGAGCGGCCAGCGGCCACCATGTGTATTGTCCAGCGCCCTGTGATTGGGCATATGGGGGTCATGTGAGGAGTGGGGCTGTAAGTCCCGCCTCCGCACATGACCGCCATACGTCCAATCGCAGAGCGCCGGGAAAGTCTGAAAATGGCGGCGGCCGGCGGGAGACGTCAGGCATTGAAAGTGTGAGCCGCGGCGCCGTCTTCCCCTCCGCTCTGGTGCTCTGCGGTACGGCGCTGCCACTGTGTGGAGGGGAGTTGCAGCATGGAGCGGGCTGCGGGTGGATGGTGCTGGCGGCCGGCGGAGAAGAGAGTCGGAACTCCGTCCGAAGCAGTTCTGCACATCCAGTGCTGGGGTCCTGTCCGTCCTGGAGGAGTCTCTGGAGAAGAGCAGACACAGCCAGGTAAGGAGGACTCAGAGGATGGACTTCTACTGTAGGAGTTAGGTGGGTCAGTGTCAGTGCAGGGGTCAGTGTCAGTGCAGGGGTCAGTGTCAGTGCAGGGGTCAGTGCAGGGGTCAGTGTCAGTGCAGGGGTCAGTGTCAGTGCAGGTGTCAGTGTAGGGGTCAGGTCAGTGTAGGGGTCCGGTCAGTGTCAGTGTAGGTGTCAGTGTAGGGGTCAGTGTTAGTGTAGGGGTCAGTGTAGGGGTCAGTGTAGGTGTCAGTGTAGGGGTCAGTGTCAGTGTAGGGGTCAGTGTAGGGGTCAGTGTCAGTGTAGGGGTCAGTGTAGGTGTCAGTGTCAGTGTAGGGGTCAGTGTCAGTGTAGGTGTCAGTGTAGGGGTCAGTGTCAGTGTAGGGGTCAGTGTAGGGGTTAGTGTCAGTGTAGGGGTCAGTGTAGGGGTCAGTGTCAGTGTAGGGGTCAGTGTCAGTGTAGGTGTCAGTGTAGGGGTCAGTGTCAGTGTAGGGGTCAGTGTAGGGGTCAGTGTCAGTGTAGGTGTCAGTGTCAGTGTAGGTGTCGGTGTAGGGGTCAGTGTCAGTGTAGGGGTCAGGTCAGTGTTTTAAAAAAAGCTCCAAAATATTTAAGTCCCCCACGTTTATGCACATATAAACGTGGATGTTTATATAGGGGGGGGGGGCAAATTTTTTTTTTCGCCCCGGGCGCCCATAACTCTGGTTACGCCACTGCCCTAAGGACATATACGTATACTGTATATATGGGTATTTCCAGTGGTAATAACATTTTGCACAATCCTTTTCACTTGGCTTCATTAATGTGGAGAAGAAGACAATTCACTCCACAATGCAGGTGTATGCTTGGAGACGCAAAGTTATAATCAGTGCAATTTGTGTGTCTAGAAACTCTGCATCACTGAGTCCTAATCAGTGATTTTTTTTTTTGGTGCCATTATCCCAGCTACATAAAGATTACTGAAGTGTGATGTTTAGGAGTGAGAGGTTGCTTGATCGTGGCTGTGCAATGCTAGCCTTAAGGCTAATTATTTGCAACTAGGGGCTACATCATGTGAACTCATTCATATAGATAAGAACACATTGTGCACCAGACCAGTAGTTCGTTTTCACTGTGTAACTAGTATATATGCATTCTTCAAGAACAAATATGTTGCTGTGGTTTAGTCCAAAAACTCTTCCCTTCTGAAAACGACTGGGCTGGATGTCTGGTAGTAGAAGTACGGCACAGTAGTAACATTGATAGTAGGCCTTGTACATACCAGCTTCAGCTTGCATAAGAGCAATGAGTACAACAAGCTTTTACAAAGCATATGCAAAACTTTTAGCCTTTAGGCCTCATTTACACTTGTGGTTTGGGGCGGTGGTAAAAATGCACGGTTTAGCCATGTTTTCACAACCATCCACCAACCGCTTCTCCTTACAGCGGAGTTCCACCCAAAAGTGGAACTTCCGCTTAATCCACTCCTCGCCCCCTTACATGCCACATTTGGTATGTAATTTTTTTGGGGGGCTTCAGGAGGAGTGGGACTTCCTGTCCCACTTCCTCCTTCCGCCGAGGGGCTGCTAAGGTGATACGTCATATCGCCTTTTGGCAGCCCCTCTCTGTAGGCGATCGCCTGGGACACGTGACAGGTCCCAGGCGATCGCCTGTCCAATCGGATGGCGCAGCGCTGCTCGCGCATGCCCGGCCGTGAAGTCGAAAGCTGTCGCGGCCGGGTGCCCACACTTAGAATGAAGACGCCGGCCGGAGAGGGCGGAGAGGAGCGGAGCTCCGGCCGGCGCGTCGCTGGAACGTGGAGCAGGTGAGTGTATGTTTATTAAAAGCCAGCAGCTACACTTTTTGTAGCTGCTGACTTTTAATAAACATTAAAAATGACTAGAACACCCCTTTAAGCTGCAAAGGCAGCAAATGGGAGTGTACACATTCTCCTAATTATCCCTCCCCGTGGCGTTCAGAGGGCACTCCAGCCCACTGAATGCGACCCATGTAACTTTTATGGGTTAAATCAGACAGTGAAAAAGTGACATATCACCTTCTCACCAAAAAACACAGTCACTTCCAGCGCTAATAGGTCTTCCAAGGTGTGGCGCAACAGATAACAGATAAAATGGTGGTGTGAAAGGTATATATGGTATCACAAAGCTAGGTGGATGCTGCCTTCCTCAGATGGGGTAATCCGAAAGGAACTACAAGAAAAACAGAGATAATTTAAGAATAAGAAATTTTTGTGTAAAAGTGGGTACTCACAAAATGCAACTGACAAAAGGCCATAAACACAGTGCATGGACATGCACAGAACACGGGGTAGAGCGAACACGTTTCGGGGGCGCACCACCTTCCTCGGTGGAAACCTAGAATAAAGCACCCTTAAATTCTAGTTTTTGGAGGTTAAACACAGATCTTAATGTGCTGCCTGTCACTATAAACCACCTGATAGTAGGCTTCAGCACTACTTGAAGCTTGTTGAGCGTCTCTAATCTCCTGCACGAAAAGACAGGGATCGAGAAATCAAGTACAAGGAAGCAATGAGGCTCTAGTGCAGTAAACATGAAACAAGAGGAAAGCACAGAGTGATGCTTCTTCATTGTGTGGCTGCTTGTCCTTCATCTAAAAAGCTGTTTGGTTGTTCTTAAAGTGGTTGTAAACCCTTACAGACCACTTTTATCTACAGGTAAGCCTAGATTAAAGGGGTTGTAAAGGTAAATTTTTTCCCCCTAAATAGCTTCCTTTACCTTAGTGCAGTCCTCCTTCACTTACCTCATCCTTCCATTTTGCTTTTAAATGTTCTTATTTCTTCTGAGAAATCCTCACTTCCTGTTCTTCTGTCTGTAACTACACACTGTAATGTGAGGCTTTCTCCCTGGTGTGGAGAAAACCTCTTGAGGGGGCGAGCAGGCAAGTCAGGACACTCTCTACTTTGCAGATAGAGAAAGGAGCTGTGTGTTAGTGGGCATCCTGACATTCCTGCTCGCCCCCTCCCCCCTCAAGAGGCTTTCTCCACACCAGGGAGAAAGCCTCACATTACTGTGTGGAGTTACAGACAGAAGAAGGATTTCTCAGAAGAAATAAGGACATTTAAAAGCAAAATGGAAGGATGAGGTAAGTGAAGGAGGACTGCACTAAGGTAAAGGAAGCTATTTAGGGAAATAGTTTTTTACCTTTACAACCCCTTTAAGGCTTACCTTTAGGTACAAGAAATATCTCCTAAACCTACAGAGTTTAGGAGATATTTGCAGAAAAGACTGCACCGATGTCTACGGCGAAGGCGCACTGAGCGTGCCGTTAGTGAAGGCGATAGTGCTGTCACTGACGGCTCCCGTGCACATGCGCGGGAGTGACGTCATCATGGCTCCCGCCAATCACAGCTCCAGAGCTGCGATACCCGGAAGATACTGGAGTAATGGCAGCGATGGAGGAGGCAAACGAGGGCCGCTGCGGGGGCTTCCAACTCAGGTAAGTACCTCATAATGAGCTAGTATGCTACACATACTAGCTCATTATGCCTTTGTCTTTCGAGTTTCTTTCTTTTTTTTTTTTTTTTTAGGGGCTTTACTTCCTCTTTAATGCCCCATACACACGATCGAAAATCGGACGACAAATCGTCCTTTTTTTTTTTTGTTTTGCATCCTAGTCATATATCAAACCTGAAGAGTTTACTAAAGTTACGAAAATTCTCGTACGACAGAATAAAAAAAAAAAAAAAAAAATCAGAAGTGATGTCGTGTGTTGTAGTGTATTTGTATTTTCGGACGACAACTGTACTGATTGTAAGATTTTTGTTTAATCCTGTATTGTACGAGAAAACGTTTCGTGCATGTCTGATAAAATAATGTCGTGATCGGCTCTCAAAAGCTCTGCACTAACGATCCGATTATCGTACGATCGTGTCTAAAGCAGTATTTTTGCGTCCGATTTTCTTATCGTGTGTACAGGGCATAAGTGTGCGTCTGCTGCAATGGGGGTCAACGATCCAGCTGTGCAACAAGTGTGCAAGGATTACAAAAATCATTGCAAAGAATTAGGGCCCTTTTCCACATATGGATCCCGTGAGGATCCGTACCGGTAACACCCACTTGCTCAACGGGGATCGCTCTGTTGATCCCCGCTGAGCTGGCAGATGACAGGGCGGTCCCTGCACAAACAAGGGCAATCCTGCCCAGTTCTCACTGGCGCAAGAAGAGGGATAATCCACGTAGGCCCGGATTCTCAGAGGACTTACGACGGCGTAGCGCCATGTACGCCGTCGTAAGTCCGAATCCGAGCCGTCGTATCTATGCGCATAGATTTCTATTACATCCAACTGGCGTAAGTCTCTTACGCCGTTGGAGCCTAACTGCATTTTTACGCTGGCTGCTAGGGGCGTGTAAGCTGATTTACGCGTCGAAGTATGTCAATTAGCTAGATACGCGAATTCCCAAACGTATACGCGGCCGACGCAGATAAGATACGCCGTTTACGTTAGGCTTTTCCCGGCGTAATGTTGCCCCTGCTATATGAGGCATAACTGCGGCGTACCAATGTTAAGTATGGTCGTCGTTCCTGCGTCGAAATTTGAAAAAGTTAAGTCGTTTGCGTAAGTCGTCCATGAATGGGGCTGGACGTCATTTACGTTCACGTCAAAACCAATGACGTCCTTGCGGCGTACTTTGAAGCAATGCACACTGGGAAATTCCACGGACGGCGCATGTGCCGTTCAGGAAAAACGTCAATCACGTCGGGTCGCAGTACATTTACATAAAACACGCACCCCTGATCCAAATTTAAATTAGGCGGGCTTACGCCGGCCGATTTACGATACGCCGCCGCAACTTACGGAGCAAGTGCTTTGAGAATACAGCACTTGCCCGTCTAAGTTGCGGAGGCGTAACGTATAGCGGATACGTTACGCCCGCACAAAATTACGCCGCTGTACAAGAATCTGGCCCTAAGTAGGCATCTGTGGAAATCTCTCTAAAGCCTAGTACTCACGGGCCAAATGTCCATGACCAAAAATTTGGCTCTAGATCAGAACCCTCAGCTAAGAGCGCTGACCCGAGTGTTCTGTGGAGGGGCTGTCCCCCTGTCAGAACACAATAGCTCAGCAAGGGAGATCGCTGTACTAACATCGGAGTGTCAGTACAGCGGTTCCGACCTGAGCTGACCGTGGTGTGTACGAGGCTTTATGCCCATTCACACTATTTCAATGTGGTAAAGCATATGTTATTGCAACACGTTTTTAATACAAAAAACGAAGTACAGTGTGCTGCAGTGCCATTTATTTTAACTGGCACCTCAATCAGGGTTGCCAACCCCCAGTAAATACACGGACAGTTTGTAAAATCTGTGAAAATCTGTAAAATATGTGATTTTTACGTCTGTCTGCGATGTCCATAACAGACATTCACAGATTTTACAAACTGTCCATGAATTTACTGATGGTCGGCAACCCGCACATTGCCAGTGCATTAAAATGCATGTGCATCTCAGTGCACTACAACATCATTTATGTGTTGGTATGAGGAGATAAAAAAGCTAGGAGGTTCATTATCATTAAATCTGATAAATACATTTGCTGGCTTGCCGTAAAACACAAAAGAAGCACAATTAACATGTGTGGTAATGCACAACTGTCTGAATCTGGTCTTATGGCCCATTCATACCTTTTAACACACGTTTGCAGTTTTCCATTGTTCCTAATAGTGTTAGTTTACACATAATATATATTTTTTCTTTACCTATCAACATGCATTAAAGGGGCTTTTCTTTTTACCTGTCAGCATGCATTATAGGGACTTTTGAGGAGAAAGGTAGTGCATGTCAACACATGACAACCCCACTGCCCAAAGCAATATAAAAAGAATTGCATAAAACGTATATGCCTAGATGTGAAACCAGTCTAAAAGTAATCTTTTCCTAAAGGAAGCATGAAGGATTCTGCTACTGAGCTCCTTCTCCTAAAAAATGCTAGATGCCTGGCTATTGCCCTGTACACACGATCGGAATTTCCAATGTGGTAAAACAGGGCTTGACAAATTTGCTTGGAATCTAGGAGCCAGCTAAAAAAGTTAGGAGCCAGGAATGCACCCCGTCCCGCCGAGCTCACGCGCAGAAGCAAATGCATAGGTGAGTAGCGCCGACATATGAAAGCGGTGTTCAAACCACATATGTGAGGTATCGCCGCGATTGGTAGAGCAAGAACAAAAATTCTAGTCCTAGACCGACTCTGTAACTCAAAACATGCAACCTCTAGAATTTTTTTAAACATCGCCTATGGAGATTTTAACCACTTAAAGTGGAGTTCCGGCCACAATTTCACTTTTTAAATATAAATACCCCTGTAATACACAAGCTTAATGTATTCTAGTAAAGTTAGTCTGTAAACTAAGGTCCACTTTGTTAGGTTGTTACAGCATTTAGACACTTTATAAAATAGAAATTGACTGGGGCCATCTTAAGTGTGGGCAACATGAAGCCAGACTGTATGACTTCCTGGATTTCAGCCTTGCAAAACTCGCACATGCTCAGTGCTGCACAAGCAGTGTCAGATCAGGTTTCAGCACCTGTGCTGTTTAAGTCACATGATTCTTTAAGGCTGGGGAATGCACAGACTCCTGGAAAGTTACACCCACTACATTCCCAGGAGTCTGTGCGGTGTAGGTTAGGAAGAATTAAGCACCTAGGTGCAGGAAGTGGGAAGATTAACTATTCTGCCTAGCAACAACACTTTGAAGGCATCTAAAAAAAATGTTTTTTTTCGTAAAGGACTAATGACATTTTTTTAAAACTACTGATGTAATGTTATATTTATGGGTGGAACTCCACTTTAAGGACCGCTTAACGACGATATACGTCGGCAGAATGGCACCGCTGGGCACAATCATGTACCTGTACGTGATTGTATAAAGCCCAGCGGTGGGTCGCGGGCGCGCTCCGGCGATCCGGTCCGAAGCTCCGTGACCTCAGCCGCGGGACTCGCGGACCCGATCGCCGATACAGTCCCGCGATCGGTCCCCGGAGCTGAAGAACGAGGAGAGCCGCGTGTAAACACAGCTTCCCCGTTCTTCACTGTGGCGCTGTCATCGATTGTGTGTTCCCTGATATAGGGACGCACAATCAATGACGTCAGACCTACAGCCACACCCCCCTACAGTTGTAAACACACTTCAGGGAACACATAACCCCTTCAGCGCCCCCTTGTGGTTAACTCCCAAACTGCAACTGTAATTTTCACAATAAACAATGCATTTTAAATGCATTTTTTGCTGTGAAAATGACAATGGTCCCAAAAATGTGTCAAAATTGTCCGAAGTGTCCGCCATAATGTCGCAGTCATGAAAAAAAAAAAAGCTAGAGGTATAGGCCCAGGACCCACTGAAAGTTTTCTATATAAAAAAAAGTTTAATTATCCAGTTGGGTAACAGGGGTGGGGGTGAAGAGGGTAAAGTCACAATTTGTGATCTTCATACTTGTTCTTAGTCAGTAACTCAAAGTATTAAAGCAGGTGGGTCAGCACGGTAGCCATGGAACTAACATTTTTATGGGAAGTCAGCAGTGCCAGCCTCCATGTTTCCCTCCTCTGCTCTAACTGGATGGGCTGCATACTTTTTGTAATCACATATAGACACAACTAGCTCTACAAGGCCACAGACTGTAATCATAAGACAGAGCAGGATGTTGCTTACACAACACTTGTGGGAAGCCTACAGAAGGATGTACTGGCTTCACACTGAGCGATATGATAGATGGATAGATATACTTACCATGTTTTGTGTGCCTAGAACTTTATAATGTCAATGTTTATCAAAGGGATTTACTTTATCCCTCAGGGCAAAGCTTAGCCCTGAAAGGGTTACCGGTGACTATCTCTAACAATGCTCTGTCAGTATTTGAGCTCACCTAAGAAGGTTACTGCATCAATGCTTTCAAACCAAACTTTGTAACTTTGGCAACCACATTTTCCTTCTCTAGGACGACAGAAACATCCTTTCGGGTCCCCTGGTTACCATCAGGCGGCTGGTTAGTGAACATCAACATAGGAATGCCTGTCCTGCTCTATAACAGGAAGGCAGAGCAGCCTGTATCTGCAGGAGGGGCAGAGTCTAGTTACATTCCATCCTGACCCAGTTTTACATCCCTCCCTCCCCTCACCTCCAAGGAGACAGGCAGAGCACCACTTCTAATTCCTCCACACCCCACAGGAAGGAGGAGGGAGTGAGGGGAGAGCTAAGGGCAAGAAAAAAAAAAAGCTAATGTCGGCAAGGGTGTAATGAGGCATGTGTTCTGTCTGTCTGATAAAGCAACAGGCAGGCCATGGAGCTGAGGTAACTCCTCCAAGTGCAGCAACAAGTGCTGCTATACAGATACTTCATGTCCAGCGAGCGAGCCTGCAACACAAGATGACCCCTCATATTAGGGCTAAGCTACAAGGGTGATTTTACTCTCTTGATACTGAGAGATTTAACCACTTGTTGCCTGTCACCTCTTTGGTCCCCTTGCACGCGGGGCATCTAGCTGCCATGTGTGCAATCCTAGGGTTTTAGTAGGCCCAGGAGGCATAGGTGTGACATCCATCCCTCAAGTACACTTAAAGAGGAAGTAAACTCTCTCCTAAAAAAAAAAACCTGCAAGACAAAGGCATAATGATCTAGTATGCATAGCATACTAGCTCGTTATGAATTACTTACCTGAGAACGAAGCCCCCACAGCAGTCCCTTGACACCTCCTCCGTCGCCGCCATGATACCCAGAGTGACTTCCGGGTATCGCTGCTCCGGCGCTGTGACTGACCGGAGCAGCGATGACGTAGACGTCGGTGCCGTCTTTCTTGGAAATATCTCCTTAACTGTGTAGGTTAAGGAGATATTTCTTGCACCTACAGGTAAGCCTCAATCTAGGCTTACCTGTAGGTCAAAGTGGTGTGTAAGGCCGTGTACACACGATCAGTTCAAACCGATGAAAACGGACCGAAGTTCAGTTTCATCGGTCCAAACCGTCCGTGTGTACGCCCCATCGGTCTGTTGTCCTTCGGACAAAAATGAGAGAACTTGCTTTAAAATCGAACCGATGGACCGCTGACCGATAGGTCCAAACCGATGGTTAGTACACAAAAGCATCGGTTCAAAACCAGAATCAAGTCGACGCATGCTTGGAAGCATTCGTTTTTTTCAGCAAGTCGTTGTGTTTTACGTCACCGCGTTCTGACCCGATCGGATTTTGAACTGATGGTGTGTACGCACATCAGACCATCAGGCCGCTTCAGCGGTGAACCCGATGAAAACGGTCCGTCGGACCATTCTCATCGGATGGACCGGTCGTGTGTACGCGGCCTAAGGGTTTACAACCATTTTAAGGCCTGATTCACACCTGTGCAGGTTGCAGTTTGTGTTTTTCAATACACGCTAGGGTTGCCACCTGGCCAGGATTCACCCAGACAGTTCGGGTTTGGAATCATGCGGGTTTCAGACTGCCTGAAACCTGGACACATTATTTAACTGGACTATGGCTTCCCAGCAGGGTTGCTGGCTGCAGTTGTGTAAGCTGAGAGTGTCTGTAAAGCCTCGTACACACGATCGGATATCTGATGGAATCTAATCCGATGGATTTTTTCATAGGATATCCGATGAAGCTGACTTTCATCAGTCTTGCCTACACACCATCAGTCAAAAATCCGACCGTGACAAAACGCGGTGACGTAAAACACTACGACGTGCTGAGAAAAATTAAGTTCAATGCTTCCGAGAATGCGTCGACTTGATTCTGAGCATGCGTGGATGTTTGACCGATGGACTTCCACACAGACGATCGTTTTTCTCTATTGGTTTTTTATCCATAGGAGAAATTTAAAACATGTTCTATTTTTTTTCACAGATGGAAAACAAACCGATGGGGCACACACATGATCGGTTTGTCCGATGAAAACCAGTCCATCGATCTGTTTTCATCGGACAAACCGATCGCGTGTACAGGGCTTTACACTCTCTTTCACTCTGCCCAAAACCAGCACTAACAATCCCCTCCACCCCAAACACCCCTACCCCTCTATGTCTGCCCACACTCCAATCCCCGGTGCTGTGCCTTAGAAAAGGAAAGTTGCGACCAGAAATTTGAAGTCCAGCAGCTTCAGATAGATCTGGATGAGAGGTGCTGACTGCCAAGGGATGTGTGAGCTCACCATCCACCCCTGTCTGTGACTGAAGTCTCCCCCCTTTTATCTCCTGAGTAAGTAAACTAATGCAAATCAGAGCACCCCTTACATCAGAGTTCCCCCTTACACCAGAGGCCACAGTGTTTCCCCTTACATCATAGTCTTCTCAGTACATCAGAGTTTTCAGTATTCCCCCTTAATTCAGGGTTCCCAGTGCATCCCTTATGTTAGAAGCACCAGAGTTCTCCCTTACATCAGAGTCTGCACACTCCCCCCTTACAGTGAAAGGGAATTTTGTGAGTTCAGATGTAAAAGGGGAACTCTGCGGACTGAAATGTAAAGGGGGAACTCTGAGGACTCTGATGTAAAGGGGGACTTTTGTTATTAACCTCATATGATTAAAAATGTTATTTAATAGCAAAATATATGTATAGTTTATACTAGGGTTGTCCCGATACCACTTTTTTAGGACCGAGTACAAGTACCGATACTTTTTTTCAAGTAGTCGCCGATACCGAATACCGATACTTTTTTTAAATGTCATGTGACCGTTTTCAAACCACAATACAGACTAAGGATATTTTCTTTAGAATTATGAAGAACTGGTACATCATGGTGTGGGGCTGTTTTTTAGCATACGGTACTGGAAAACTACATATCATTGAAGGAGTGATCACTGCCAGTGCCACCTATCAGTGCAGCTCATCGGTGCCAGTGCCCAAAAGTGCAGCTAGCCAGTGCCACCTATCAGTGCAGATTAGTGCATCAGTGCAGGGAGGCAGCTTATTAGTGCATCTCATCAGTGCCACCCAATCAATGCCAGTGCCACCTATCAGTGCCATCCATTTATGAGTGCCATTCAATCA
This sequence comes from Rana temporaria, assembly GCF_905171775.1. NCBI lineage: Eukaryota > Metazoa > Chordata > Amphibia > Anura > Ranidae > Rana > Rana temporaria. The sequence goes on along the minus strand of NC_053493.1, from coordinate 245,806,241 downwards.
ATGCCAGTGCCACCTATCAGTGCCATCCAATGGCACTGCAGCTGCCTGGATGTGTGGATTTATTATATAGCGGTCGTCGGCCGGCCGCCGGGCCCTGGTGAGAGAATTAAGTTTGGGCCTATATTATGATGGGGGCCTGGAGCTGCAGCTCCATCAGCCCCACGTTTAATCCGGCCCTGCCTCTATGCATACTGGTATCGGTATCGGGACAACCCTAGTTTATACTATAAAAAAAAAAATTGAAGTACGCCGCTAATGTTTTCGTGTTTGACTTGAAAAAAAGGTGGCAACCCTAATACACGCTTTTGTTCCTTTGAAGTCTATGGAACCAAAAACCAGATACAAAGTCCCTGTCCCTTTGCACAAAATTCATAGATGTGATCTACATACATAGGAAACCATGTTAAATGGACTGTAGTGTGTTTCTGCATAATTAAAACGCACAAAAAATGCATAGGTGTTAACCAGGCCTAAAAGCGTGTACCACTCAGTCTACTGTTCAGCCCCATCCAGCCACGGCGTATTTTAGCCTGCCATAAAAAAAAGGAATTGAGGACACAGATTCTTCAATGTATTTCTCTGCAGCCTCAGCGGCACTGCGCAGTGAGTGAATGGATGGATGGAATAGAATAAATGAAAATTTCAAAGCATGCTTTCCAACATTTGTTGGCGGAAAATCTGACAATTGTCCGATGGATCGTACAAACGGTCGGATTATCCGACAACATCCTGCCATCACGCAATTCCCGACAGAAAATCCGATCCCGATCGTGTGTACGAGGCTTAAGGCTTCATGTGCACGGGACGTTTTAAAAACCTCTCCTGAACGATAGAACTTGACAGCTAGTAACCAACGTTTAAAAATGTCCGTTGTGCCCCGTTTATGTTTAGAAGCATTTTTTACATTGTAAATGGTCAGAAAGGTATCTCCATTGAAAACACCTATAAACAAAACACGGCTAATGCCCCGTACACACGTTCGGAATTTCCGATGGCCTAAAATCCGATGGAATTTTTTGTCGGAATTCCGTTCAAGCTGTCTTGCATACACACTGTCAGACCAAATTCCGACCGTCCAAAACGCGGTGACGTAAAACACTACGACAAGCCGAGAAAAATGAAGTTCAATGCTTCCTGATCATGCGTCGACTTGATTCTGAGCATGCATGGGTTTCTTCTTCGTCGGAGTTGCACACAGACGATCGGAATTTCCTATCGTTTTTTTTTTTCATCGGAAAAGAATAAAACATGTTCTATTTCTAAACACTGACAGAAAAAAGTCCATCGGAAATTCCGACGGTGTGTACGCGACATTACTGCGTGTTACCGCGTTTAGCCGCTTGTTACAAGCATTTGCCGTTTCAAATGCCAATAAACTTCCATCCTGAGCGTATTTTTTTGGTTTAAAAAATAATGCCACTAAACTCAGCTGCCTCTAAATGACTACAAACTTGTACATGGACAGATAAGATAACTACGAGGAGAGTTCCGGGGCTGCTGAAAAAAAAAACGCCCAACTTCTCCTAAATGTCCATTTATCAGCAGCAGTGTACATGAGGCCTTATGCCGCGTACACACGATCGGTTAAACCGATGAGAATGATCTGATGGACCGTTTTCATCGGTCAAAACTGATCGTGTGTGGCCGCCATCGGTTATTTAACCATTGGTTAAAAAAAAGCCAACTTGTTTTAAATGTAACCGATGGATTCCCAACCTATGGAAAAAAAAACGATCGTTAGTAGGCACGACCATCGGTTAAAAATCCACGCATGCTCAGAATCAAGTGGACGCATGCTTGGAAGCATTGAACTTCGTTTTTTTCAGCACGTCGTGTGTTTTACGTGACTGCTTTCTGATACGATCGTTTTTTTAACCGATGGTGTGTAGGCGCGACGGACCATCAGTCAGCTTCATCGGTTAACCGATGAAAACAGTCCATCGGTCCGTTCTCATCGGATTGACTGATCGTGTGTACGCAGGATTAGGGCTCTTTCATGCAAGTGGCCAAGAGGAAGTAAATGCGGGTGGTTTTACCGCCCCCTGAACAAAAGCATTCAGCTGTTCATGGCTGAATGTTTTTGTGTAAACGCGGCACAATGTCCGTTGTGCCGTGTTTACATGCCCGGTTTATGTTTAGAAACGTTTTTTACATTGTAAATGGTCAGTAAGGTATCTCCATTATAAACAAAAGCGGCTAACGCTGTTTATGGCTGCCACAAAAATGAAATGTCATGCCACTTCTATCGCCGAACAGTACCCATTTACGCGAATGGGGCCAAGGCACGACCGCCCTGTAACTGTGTGGTTGGTGTGATTTTTTTTGAGGCTTAATTGCCCTCTGAAAAGCGACCCCCCCCCCCCCCACTGATCACTTTTCATAGGGATGTCTGTTAGACGAATGTGTGAATAAGCCCTTAAAAAAAAAAAGGATCACTGATAGTTACTACAAAGGAGCCCTGTTCTAGCGCTGGCGTGGCAGCACATCACACATCCTCTCCCAAGCTTTTCTGAGCCTGTGCACTAAGCATCCTAAGGCAAAGTATGGCCGTCATCTCCCAGCTTGTACATACATGCCTTTTAAAGGAGTTTCAGCTTGGATTGTTTTTAGCCCCCTGCACATCCCTGTTCCCAGGCAGGGTACCATTCTGCAGCCCTCCACATTGTGCAGTGGCTGGCAGATCCCCTCCCCCCTCCCCCTGGGTAAACTGTCACATGAGATGAACACCTGTTTGGCCTGTCTTAGGAAGGGCTGATGAATGGCTGCTGACTGCACAAGCTCTCCTCTCCTCCTCCCATCCTCCCCCAAGCTTAGCATCCTTTGCTGCTGCTGCTAGGTGTACACGTTGCAGGTTTGGGGGAGGGCAGAGAGAACAGGGCACACACATGGAAGTACGACTTCATTTCTACACCAAGGCCACACCTTCATCCCTCCTGCCTGCCGACGCTCAAGGGTGATTCCTGTTCTCTGCATCATCATGGAGGACATGAGAAATAATAAGTCAATGTTTTACACAAATGTCACATAGCTTGGTGAGCATGGCCACCCAAAGTCATGCATGCATATCTAAGTACATACACCTTATTATTCAACTGCTGGCTTGCAGCTTCCTTGTAAGCAGGCTTGTGTAATGTGTAGATTGCTGTCATGGCATGAAAAGTAACTCGGCAAGGGAGTGAAAACTTTGTGACAGGCAGCAGCAGCCTGCAGTCTGGACTTGATGTAGTCTACGCGCCCCCTAGTGGACATGAGCTGCGCTGCAACCCACTCTCCTGTCTGCTGTACAGGAACTCAAGACAAGGATGTAGGATGAGAGCTGAGAGCAGGAATCTAAAACATGCAAAAAACACATTGCACCACCTTTGTTTCTTTCAGCTGATTTACAAAAAAACTGAAGAAAAAAAGGGTAGTTGCCCAACCTGCCTTCCTTCCTTTAAAGTAGAATTCCACCCTAACAATACGTTTTTTGTTGCGGTGTGTTGGATTAATGTGCTTGTGTGTGTTGTGCTGAAACAAGTAGTGCTTGCTGTACCTTTTTTTTCAGTGCGGCACAAGTGCAATGTAATACAGCATGCTGGCGTGAACAGTGTTTTTTAATGCTGTGTGTTGGGAATGCATTTGCAAGCGTATCTGGTCTGAACCAGTCCCAACTATTCTTACAAATGTTCCCTCCTGCTATCTATGCCGCCTAAACAGTGTAAAAAAAAAGTACTTACCTATTTTTAAAGTGACAGTCAGCTTGAGTTCACACTTGTGAGTTACAGAAATCGCATGTGATCACACTGCATTCCTGTGCACATCACATGCGATGTTTGTGCGCTGCAATTTGAGCCATCCGCACCAGAATGATGCAGGACCCTTTTTTCCACCCGCACCTAATGCCGCGTACACACCATCACTTTATGTGATGGAAAAAAACGACACTTTCTGTGAAGTGAAAAATGACGTTTTTGAAACTTCAATTTTCAAAGACGAAGTTGCCTACACACCATCGTTTTCTCACAATGTTCTTGCAAAGTGAGGTTACGTTCCACCACGTTTTTCCATTGAAGCTCGCTTCATAAGTAGCTTCTGGGCATGCGTGGATGAAAAAACGTCTTAGAAAACAACGTTTTTTGCTACACACGGTCAATTTCTGTGAAGTAAAAAGTGCACTTTTGAAAAACGACACATAAAATTGAAGCATGCTTCAATTTTTTTTGGTCGTTTTTTACAAGACATAAAACAACGTTTTCCCCCACACACAGTCAATTAAAGTGACGTTTTTAAAAACGTCATTTTTTTTCATCACATAAAGTGATGGTGTGTACGCGGCATAAGGCCCCTTTCACATTGAGGCGTTTTTCATGCGGTACAGCGCTAAAAATAGCGCTGCTATACCGCATGAAAAATCATGCCCTGTAGTGTTCAATGTGAAAGCCCCGAAGGCTTTCACACTGAAGCGGTGCGCTAGCAAGAGCGCTCCAAAAGTCCTGCTAGCCGCATCTTTACTGCGGTATAGGAGCGGTGTGTTCACCGCTCCTATACCGCGCCTTCCCATTGAAATCAATGGGAAACCGCGGTAATACCGGTATTAACCCTTTTTCGGCCGCTAGCGGGGGTTAAAACCTCACCGCTAGCGCCCGAATATCGCGGTAAATACGACAGTATAGCGGCGCTACAAATAGCGCAATCTGTTTTAGGGGGGGGGGGGAGGGTTGTTAATCTAACATTGACATGTGCAGCAGATCTCATGGATGCTGTGCGATTGCTATGCCGTGCGGTGTAGGGAAACGCAGCAAATCTTGTGCGTTATCCGAATTGCATCAGTGTAAACCAGGGGTGCCCAACCTTTTGAAGAGCGGGGGGCCATTTAAGCAACTTGGTAACCAGTCGCGGGCCACAATGAGCAGATCGGACGGATGACAAGTCACGGCTACTCTATAGGCCTTCCGATCCGTCCAGATGGAAGGGGACAAATGTTTTTCGGATTGGAGGTATGCGGGCGTAAACAGACATCTGTCGCTCTGTAGAGGTGAATTGAGGGTCCCATTTGATCGGGCTGATCGAGTGAAAAGGGCCTAAGACTGCTTTCACACTGATGTGTTGCGGTTTACCCACACCGCAGGTGCAGCTATGTCTATCCTGCGAGTTAGCTGAACTTTGCCATAGACTCCGTCTGTGGCAAAAGACGGCACTCTAGAGGAAGCATCGGCTTATGGGGCTCTGCTCCGCAGCCGCTTTCTTCCTCTACCACCAGCTTCCTATCACAACACTGATGCTGTGGTATGGCGGGTCGGCAACCTGCGATCTTTGCTTGTCAACCCGCCATTCCAGAGCAGGAGGTCGTGGGCCACATCAGAGGGCTCCGTGGGCCACATGTGGCCCCCGGGCCACTGGTTGGCCACACCTGGTGTAAACCAAGGCTCAAGGTTCATTTAAAAAAAATAAAAATAAATAACAAACATGTTATACTTACCTGCTTTGTGCAGTGGTTTTGCACAGAGCAACCCTGATCCTCCTCTTTTTGGCTACCCCGCTGGCGCTCCTGGCTCCTCCTTTTTAGCCAGTGATCCCCATCGCAAACCGCTTGCTCGGGGGGCACGGGTGCATGCTCGCTCCTGAGCCCCACTCTATGCATCCATAGTACACCCTGTGCCCTGCTCTCTCCTCATCGGCTCACTGGCTGTGATTGACGGTAGGGATGAGCTCCGGCGTGTTCGCACACTCCACATGCAGAGCCTGCCAGGAAGTCAGTACGGCGCTACGCTATTCACAGGCAGTGAGATATTTCCCGATGTCTGCAACCACGAATCGGGACAATGTCCCCCTGCCTGTGATTAGCGCAGTGCCGATTCCCTGGCGGGCTCTGCACGTGGAGTGTGCGAACGCGCCGGAGCTCATCCCTATTTGACAGTAAGTAGCAAGAGCCAGGTGCTGTCTCAGCCAAACCATGTAGTGCAAGGGCCTGCCTGATTTCATACAAATTGAAACTCCTAAGCCTAATACACATGATCGGACTTCAAACAAACTTTTCCGTAGATTTTTGTTCGAAGGGTGTTGGCCGTGAACTTGGTATGCATACACACGGCAGGACTTTTTCAGCAAACGTTCCCAAAATCACGTGGTTTTTCAGCTCTTTACTGCCACCCTTGGTCAACTTCTGTATCTTTTGCATTGGTTCTGAGCATGAGTGCTTGTACTTTGGACTTAAGTCCGATGGATTTCTGTACACACGGCAGGACTTTGCACCATAGGACTTTTGTTACTGGAAAGTTTGTCCGTTCTCAGAGCAAACTTTTGTCCGATGAAAACCGAAAAAGTTTGTCTGATGGAGCGCACACACGGTCAGATTTTTTTTTACAACATGCTCATTTTGAAGTTTGTTGTCAAAAAGTCTGACCGTGTGTATGGGGCTTTAGGCTGGATTCACACCTATGCAGTTTTAGTGCTTTTTGCATTAGAGTGCTCTTTCACTCTGCCCAAAGCCAGCACTAACAACCCCCCCCCCCTAAAACACAGATGGGAGAGAAGAGGGGGCTCGATCTGCACCTCTTCCCCCCACCCCTACCCCTCTCAGCTCAACATCCATCCCTGTCTGTAACTGAAGTCTCCCCCTTCTCTCTTCTGCCTCTGAGTGAGTACACTAAGGCAAATCAGGGTTACCAGAGCACCCCTTACATCAGTGTTATCCTTTACACCAGAGGCCACAGTGTTTCCGCTTACTTCAGAGTCTTCTCCATACATCAGTTCTCAGTGTTCCCCCTTCAATCAGGGTTCCCAGAGCATCCCTTATGTTAGAGTCCCCAGAGTTCTCATTTACATCAGAGTCCCCCCTTGCAGTGAAAGGAAACTCTGTGAGTTCAGAAGTTAATGGGGACTCTGTGGATTCATGTATAAAGGGGGTCTCTTGTTATCAACTTCATATGAGTAGAAATGTTATTTAATTGCAAAATATACCGTATGTATAGTTTATACTATAAAAAAAAATTGCAGTGCGCCGGTAAAGGTTCATGTTTGACTTGAAGAAAAGGTGGCAACCCTACTCCACTGTGCAGTTTGTTTTGAGTGGCCGAACACGTCTTCTGGGGTTCCCCAGCATCGCTGATAGCTCCTCCCCACATCAGATAACCCCCTAGGAGAAGCGCTCTCCTGGGGGGTTACCTTGTGGGCACGCTCCCCAAGTCCAGCATTTGGCATCCATAGCCGCCAAATGCAGGACTTGGCTACCCAGCATGCACCCCCTGATCTCGCGCATGCGCACTGTACGAAGGGCGAAGCACAGACAGTGTGTCTGGTAGGCATCACAACAGGCGGCGGCAAAGGAAGGGCCCATCCTGTTGTTATGGCAACGAACATAAAAGGCGTAGAGGCGGCGATGCACACTGACTCCTGGGAATTATGACACACATCTCCCAGGAGCCAGTGTGCCGCAGGAAATTGCATACATCGCCGCAGGGGGGGGGGGGACAGGAAGAGCTAAAGAAAGCCTTGAAAACAAGTTAATTTAAATAATTTGCCCAATGCTGTTATTGTGGTCGGTGAGGAAGCGGGTGATGTGAACATTAAAAAGTGAGTGGAAATCTTTTTCTTTTAATGATAGTATTAGGGCCTACACACATCACCTCTGAACATTCCTTTCCTGTGAAGGTTTGATTTATGCTCCTGTTCCACTCCTTGGGTCCCAGTACCTCATCTCCAGTGACAGACACCTTGAGCGGCACTCTTGTTGCAATCTCACCACTTCATATTTTAGCTCATATGTAAGTACCCAAGGGGGAGGAGCAAACTTCTCCCTTTGGTTACCATTCTTCTTTTTTTGGTCAGCCACCCTTTCTAGATTATTTTATACAATAATATTTAAAAATAAATAAATTCTTTTTGTGTTTTTTCACAGATATTTAATGCATTTTCCCCTGAAGAGTGGAATAAATCCATGAAACACGTAGGGCTTGTTTGATGCATCTCATCTTCATATGATGGTTCAACCAGTTTTATATATACAGATTTTATCGTTATATTCTGCTCCTGAGGTGGTCTGTGTCATCTAGTATGTCTGTTATTTATTTATCCTACAATGTATTATCTTGATGCAGCGGTCATATTTTTATTATACAATGTCTCAATTTGCTGTTGTTGCCAGTTCTACATACAATGTTGGTTACATGTTATCAATATGGACACAAACCCATGAATGTATTTTTCTCTAACATGTTATGTGATTATTACTAAGCAATAAACATTGTATTTTTACACTGACTACTTTTCTGTTGCTGCACATACCTCATAAAGTCCCATTAATTTCTTCTTTGTTACTACTGAATCAGGGATGGAGACGTATTTACATAAGTTTCATTTAAAGTCCCACAAAGTCCCCCCCCCCCCCCCTTCATGTATCTGCACTTAGACCCCTTTCACACTCAGGCATTTTAGCACTACAAATAGCACCTGTAAAGGGCCTGAAAACTGCCTCCCATTCTCTGCAATGAGTGCTTTCACACTGGGACGGTGCACTTGCGGGACGTTAGCAAAAGTCCTGCAAGCAGCATCTTTGGGGTGGTTTGTGAGTGATGTAGCATCCCTGTTCGTTGCAATGAATTGGCAGCGATTCCAAAGCGTCTGAAAGGCACTTATTAAACGCTGCATCGCGGGAGTTTTTAACCCCTTCTTTGGGGTTAAAAACCCCCCCCGGTAGCGCTTGAAAAGCACTGCTTAAACAGCGGTAAAGCGCCACTAAAACAAGCAACGCTTTACCGCTCTGTGTGAAAGCAGCCTAACAGTTTTCTTTTAGTCCCCTGCAAAGCTTCTCAAATACCTGTAATCCTGCCAGTGAAGCAGCTTCTTGAAGTCTTAGGGCCACAGAAAAAATAGGGAAGTGGCCCCATGTAATTATTGCCTCTGTCACCTTTTTTTTTTCTTTCTTTTCTTCTATTGGTCATTCACTGATTACATGTTTAGTTTTGATGAAATTCCTGCTCTGCTTTCCGGTTCTTTCTTCATTCGGGTACCAGGCTGTTTGGAGTTGCTGCATAGGAGTGCTGTCGCTGGGCAGATTATTCGGCTATCACCAAGCTGAGTGGATATTTAGCTGACCATTGGATTGGTGAGTCATGTTTTGGAGGGAAAACAGCTGTCCAATAACTGCGGTCAGCAGTTACCTCAGAATCTTCCTACTGCTTCATCTGACCACCAGATTGCTTTCCCCGCTCAACCTTCCCGAGTTTCTTGTTTTCTTTGTCACAGTCAAACTTTATGGGGTGATGTCATGCACTTTGTGGGTGGATACTGTCTGTAGCGGTGTGGTTGGTAGGGGTAAATTTAGTCAGCTGTAGTCTAAGGCCTCGTACACACCAGCGGACAGTCCGATGAAAACGGTCCGCTGGACCGTTTTCATCGGACATGTCCGCTGGGAGATTTCGGTCTGATGGTTGTACACACCGGACCAGTTTCAGCAGACATGTTCGGTCGTGTGTACAAGGCCTTAGGCCACATTCTCACATTGTATTTTTGAATCGCGGGCGGAATCGCATGGAAATTGTGGAAAAACACGTGTTTCTCATCACATCACATGCAAAACGTGGCTTATAAAAATGCATGAAGTTTGTTGCCCAAAAATGAGCGGCTGCACAGATCGGGAAATGTCTCACTCACTACCTGTGATCAGCTTCCTGGCGGGCGTGGGCACGTGGAGTTGTGAACACGCCTGAGCCCATCCTTAATAAACAGTTTCATATTATTGAAACAAGGGTGTATTACTGCGCTGTTAGTTGAATGTTCTTGTGAATGAACTGTACCTTGTACAAAATAATATAATAATATAAATAGTGATGCTGCAACTTTAAATTTGAGACACACACAAATTGAAAACCTATAAGAAATAATAAGCTGAGCAAATAGTGACATCACACCACAGGACACCCAGGAACAGTGCTGTGTGATAGGAAAGAAATCCTCCACCTTCCAATCAACTGCCGCTTTACAAAAATAAAGATCCCAACTAGAGATCTCTGTTAGCAAATGGCCTATACCCCAGCCTGGGTCTCTTTGTAACCGGATTAGATATCTTCATTCCAGCAAAGCCTCCGTCCTCAGCCTCTCTCATAAGATCTCATGTATTCAAAACCAAATGGGGAAAAGATGAGCCATCATAGCGTAACCCAGTTACAAAGTTTTATTAAAAAGATTAAAATTACACTTACAGTGTAGAAGATATATTCGCGTGTGAAATAATAATAAGCCGGCCGGCTTACACAGCCCGTTCCTTCTGGGACCTTACGTGGTAATCGTGGTGATGTCAGCAAGCTGCTCCTCCCATAGGCGTGCGCAGCCTATTGCATTAGGGTGTGCACCCCAAAGCTCAAACATATTTGCATGTGTCTGCATGTGCATATACAGTATACTGATGGTGTCAGCAGAGCAGTGGACAGTGTCAGAAGTTTTTATTTTTATTATATGTTATTATTTTAGGAGCCACATTAGGGACTTTGGTGAAATATCAGGGGTCTATTTCTGTGCTGCATGTTGAACGCAGTATATTTCTGTGCGTTACTGCATGTTTAAGGCAGTATATTTCTGTGCATTACTGCATGTTTAACGTTGTATATTTCAGTGTGTTATGTGCTATTTAATGCTGTATTTTTCTGTGCATTAGTGCACATTTAACGCCGTATATTTTGGTGCAATCTGCACCACACAGGATGATTAGGGTGTGCCCAGGCACACCTGGCACACCCTGTGCGCACACCTATGGCTCCTCCCTACGCCTTTTCGTCAAACCTGACTTCGTCCAGGGGCACAAGCGGCGTGCTGACTCACTACTATTTGTATCTTCAATGTGGTAGGACCGACCTGATCTGAGCTCCCAGTGTCCCCACCACACAGGTTGCCATATTCAATAAGGGCATCTGCCCATACTACACAGAACCAGCTGAATTAGCCCATCTTGGCTTGCATCCCTCCCACTTTATTCTCTAAGGGGATTAGCCTCAACACACAGAAAATAAAGACAGTGGAATTTCAGCTCATTCTACACTAAAGGATGACTGCAACATGTGCAGCCATTTTGTGTGAGGGTGACTGCCCATCCAGGCTAAAAAAGCAAATAAAAGATTCATATGAATTTATGTGGATTAAATAAACTATGCATTCAAACCTCCAAATGCTTACGTTAAAAGCAATTCTCATTGTTTGAATGGCTGGATGTACCATGCTATATGCACGCCGGTCTGATGTTATCCCAGGGGCACACACCTAAAGCACAGAGCCCCCAACTAGATATTATGAATGCAATAAAGATGTTATATAATAAATAATTATTACATAAAAAAATGTACTATTATAATGAAAAAGGAAAATCCATACTAATGGAGTTGGACAAGACAACATTTGCAAGCAACTCTTTTATTGTGTCTGCAATATGTCAGAGGAAGAAAAAAAATTATTTTTATTATTTATTTGATACGTCCCCAGTGGTCAGCATCGGCATTACACCAAATGTCAAGATCACTGACAACATTACGGACTCAGAAGAACTCCTATCCTCAAAACTAAAAATTAAAAGTAATGAATATATGAATGTGTTTCTGTGGAGTGAAATAATCAACTACACAGAAATGAAGAAAAAAAGAAAAAGAAAAATTCTATTTGTTGGGAATAATCTTGTTGCTTGGAAAGGATTGGGCCTATTATCCCCATATGTAAAGGTACCAACCCTTTAGGTGTAAATGACCACCCCCCATCTAGATTCTTAAATATAAATAGTCTCTATAGGTCTCCTCTATAAGACCCACTTCGACATATTTGGATATGTAAGGTCCTCGCCCAGGTGCATTAGACACTAGCAAGTCTCAGGGAGCTCAGATCTGGTGTTATCTATGAAAGCGTTGACATCTATGTCAATGTTCAGACCATATGGGGTATAACAACGGACCCTATGGATCCAAGACATTTCCATTCGAGATATTTCTCTGACTATTGAACCGCCCCTCCAATGTGGACTATACCTATCGCTTCCCAAAAACAATGTATTAGCAGGGTTGCGTTTATGATGTAGGTCATAATGTCTGGAGACAGAATGATCTTTAATATGTACTGCAGGGGTTGACAAATTTGCTTGGAATCTAGGAGCCAGCTAAAAAAGTTAGGAGCCAGAAAACGCACCCCGTCCCGACGAGCTTGCGCGCAGATACGAACACATACGTGAGCAGCGCCCGCATATGTAAACGGTGTTCAAACGCAATTTTGAAGCGTGACATGTTGGGTATGAATTTACTCGGCGTAACATTATCTTTCATAATATAAAAAAAAAATGGGGATAACTTTACTGTTGTCTTATTTTTTAATTAAAAAAAGTGTATTTTTTTCCCAAAAAAGTGCGCTTGTAAGACCGCTGCGTAAATACGGCGTGACAGAAAGTATTGTAACGATCGCCATTTTATTCTCTAGGGTGTTAGGATAAAAAATATATATAATGTTTGGGGGTTCTAATTAGAGGGAAAAAGATGGCAGTGAAAATAGTGAAAAATTACATTAGAATTGCTGTTTAACTTGTAATGCTTAACTTGTAATACCAACGGCCACCACCAGATGGTGCCAGCTCACACAAAAAAAAAAAAAAAATGTTTGTTTTTTTTTGCCCACCTTCCAAGCCAAGTCGCCAGGACACTATTTCTAGTCGCCATGGCGACCTGGCGCCCGGGATTTGTCAATCCCTGCTCTAATGTGCTAATATGCTGTGCATACTTGTACGTTGTGGCATAACCTACCCCAGGGCCTCTAAAAAGTAGTAATGTCAGGAAAGTTCACTACCACTTTAATATCACAGGAGCCTCTCATGGGGCCCCTACTGACCCAGTGGCCCTTGGGCAGTGCCTAAGTGCACAGTTGCCAACATTTAAAAAATATTTTCAGGGACACTTTTTTATATAAGTGCTATATTTAGAGTAGCTAAGATCCCCGATGTTGGGGCAGAACAAATATGAGAACTGAGATTTCCTTTAGTTGAACTAACAAAAGTGTGTCCATTCTAGAGCTGGTAACATTGAGGATATTCAGTATAATTTTAAAAACTGTTTTTGTGGGTAAGCGACATAGGGGAGGAGTATGGACAGTATATAAGTGGGAAGTATGTGCAGGTGAGGGAGAGGAATGTGGAGGGTCTAACAGTGGGCACTATGTACAGGAGAGGAGTGCAAAGGGTACGGCGCATGCACAGTTCATTCGGCGCTGGGACGCGCCTGATTTAAATTTTACACGCCCCCTACCCGCGGAATTTGAATTCCGCCGGGGGATTTACGATACGCCGCCGCAAGTTTACAGGCAAGTGCTTTCTGAATAAAGTACTTGCCTCAAAAACTTGCGGCGGCGTAACGTAAATCAGATAGGTTACGCGGATCTAAAGATCCGCTCACCTATCTGAATCTAGCCCACAATTTGTTCAGAACAATTACCTTTACAATATCCATTGGGATTTCCTTGGACTCTATTGTGCAGTAACTGTCAATTCAACTTGAAGGATTGAAGCATTTTTTGATTTATATTGGATTTTGCATGCATTCAGACATGGAATTGTGTTGTTAATGATTGCACTCTAGTACCAAGCCTATTAGGATCCATTCACTGTTTTTGCGCAGCTTATTATTTCGTACATTTTGATATTATTGCTTGAACTTGTTTGTTTCTTTTTGTAAGTTTTAATTTAAAATTGAATAAAGTTATTATTAATATTTACAAAACCCAATAAAGGGGATGCAAACAAATTTTTCCCTCATTCTGGTTTGGATGTATTTATTTATTTACACAGTCATTTTTTGTTTTTTTTTTGGGGGGGGGGGGGGGATATGGGGTATACCATGCTGCGCTGCCCCTGTCATATAAAAGCCTTTAATAAAATATGGCATTGTAAGAACCCATGTGACTTGTTATGCTCTACATGCAGTCCCTGTACAGCAGGGGTCTCAAACTCAAATTACCTGAGGGCCACAAGACAAGTTTTCATATGCCATGGGGGGCCGCATGCAAACTTTCAAACTTTAAAAACAACAGTACTGGTGTCAGTGAGCGCATTATTACCACCAGCACTGGTGTAAGGCAGGGTTTGACAAATTTGCTTGGAATCTAGGAGCCAGCTAAAAAAGTTAGGAGCCAGAAAACGCACCCCGTCCCAACGGGCTTGCGCGCAGAAGCGAACACATACGCGAGCAGTGCCCGCATATGTAAACAGTGTTCAAACCACACATGTGAGGTATCGCTGCGATTGGTAGAGCGAGAGCAATAATTCTAGCACTAGACCTCCTCTGTAACTTAAAACATGCAACCTGTAGATTTTTTAAACGTCACCTATGAAGATTTTAAAGGGTAAAAAAGTTTGTCGGCATTCCACAAGCGGACGCAATTTTGAAGCGTGACATGTTGGGTATGAATTTACTCGGCGTAACATTATCTTTCATAATATTAAAAAAAATGGGGATAACTTTACTGTTGTCTTATTTTTTAATTAAAAAAAAGTGTAATTTTTTCCCAAAAAAGTGCGCTTGTAAGACCGCTGCGCAAATACGGCGTAACAGAAAGTATTGCAACGATCGCCATTTTATTCTCTAGGGTGTTAGGATAAAAAATATATATAATGTTTGGGGGTTCTAATTAGAGGGAAGAAGATGGCAGTGAAAATAGTGTAAAATGACATTAGAATTGCTGTTTAACTTGTAATGCTTAACTTGTAATACCAACGGCCACCACCAGATGGCGCCAGCTCACATCTGGTGGTAATAACTTGTAATACCAACGGCTCACCAGCAGATAGCACCAGCTCACAAAAAAAAAAAAAAGAAAAAAAAAATTTTTTTTTTGTTTTTTTTTTTTACTCTTTGCTCCCCCCACTTCCACCCTGCCTGCAGGCCATTTATAACTGGTCCGCGGGCCGGTACTTTAAGACCACTGCTGTACAGCAATGCAGACAGGAGGAGAAAGCAGAGTAACAGAGTGAAGAGCTCATCTATGTGCTGATTCTCTATTTATTGTTCAATCACAGGGTGAGGATCTGAGGAAAATCTGTAAGTACCCTCCCCTGCCAGGCAAGGCTGTGTTTTATGGCATAGCTGTGTAACGCTCCGGACTGGATGTACAGAAATACAAATCAATTTGACAGGTCAAATATGCTCATATACTGTATTTATCCCATAGCTATTTTCCTGGTGTTTAGCTTTAATATAAGTTTTCACGTATAACTGAATGTTTCTGTACAAGGAAATTAAAGCATATCTATGGTGAAAATGTAAAATCACATATTTATTTCTACATTGTGCTTCAATTGTAGCAAGGTCCCAGGCCTCCTTTAGTCTAATGAGAACCTCCAGAACCAAGAGCTGCTGGCATGCTTCCATATAGAGTGGGTTGTAAGGCATAGTGGGTGTAATGCAAGATAGATTCATGGGCGCCAGACACTTCTTGAATGCAAAGCGATTTTATTTCTCTTGAACAGAACTTTGGGAGAGAGGGTTAGGGCCAGGACACTCTTAGGTAGTTGCAATATTAATTAGCAGATCTGACACTTCTACAAGCAGACAGTAGGGGTACCGAAATTAATCGCTGCATCGTTGCAGCGCGATTCGGGTGTCCCCGATGTGATTCGGATGCATGCGACCCCGAAAATCGATTACCGGGATGATGCCCGCAGCTGCAGGCATCATCCCGGTACCATTTTTAGAGTGGGCGGTCGACTTTCCAGTGATAACAACTGATGCGGCTAAAAACTGCTCGGTTGTTATCCCGGAGAAGCGGGAGGGGACATCCCCCCCACCCGCCGCTCTGACCGCTCTGACCGGACATACCGTCCCACCGGGAGACCCGATCCGCTACCTCCAGCGGCTAGAGACAGACTGGAACGAAGCATCGGCTTCGTTCCAGTCTAAATGTAAACACGGAAGCGACGTCACAACCTCACTTCCGCTTTACTTGGCTGCCAATGGCGCCAGTTTTTAAAAAAAATTACAGTATTCAGAATCGCAGTTTTCGGCGATCTGAATACTTTCAAGTGCAAAGGAGGGATTTGGGGTCTTTCAGACCCCCGATCCCTCCATAAAGAGTACCTGTCACCACCTATTACTGTCAGAAGGGATGTTTACATTCCTTGTGACAGCAATAAAAGTGAGCAAACATTTTTTTTTAAGCACAATATAAAAGAAAAAAAAGAAAAATAAATATAATTTTTCTTTTTTTTAAAGCACCCCTGTCCCCGCAAGCTCGCGCAGCAAAGAAAACACATACTCATGCCGCACCTGCATATGTAAACGGTGTTCAAATCACACATATGAGGTATCGCCGCGATCGTCAGAGCGAGATAAATAATTCTAGCACTAGACCTCCTCTGTAACCCTAACCTGTTAACCGTTTCTTTTTAAAGCGTCGCCTATGGAAATTTTTAGGTACCGTAGTTTGTCGCCATTCCACAAGTGTGCGCAAAAAGACACTCCCCTGTCCCACAATCCAGCGACATGGCCACCCGAACCCTCTATTCTCTCCCCCGCCTGTCCACGGCACTGTAAATACTACTGTAGGCACCTGGCCGTGACAGATTGCAGCTTCACAGCCGGGTGCGCATGTCTCAATGCGCTGTCCTGCATAGCCGGGCAACCTTCTGGGACCTGTGATGTGTCCCAGAAAATCGCAGGGAGGAAGGGACGCCAAGGCGGCCCAATCGGAAGTGGGAGCTCGTCGATAATCGTGATGCATCGCGGAATCGAATCGAATCGAATCGCTTACCAGATAATCAAATCGAATCGTGAGACCAGTGAAGATGCGCACCCCTAGTAGACAGCCATACAGGGAAAGGCATCCAGCAAGACACCACATCTTCATGTGTAGGAATGCTGTCTCCTATGACAACAGTCTTAAAATAGTTCCTAACACAAGTTGTAACAAACTCCTTTTTTTTTTTTTAATTAAAGTGTATTTTGTGCGTGTACTCGAGAGAGGAGCCGGACTGCAGGAGTTGGGAGTAGGCAGGCCTCCCCCAGAGGCAATCTGCCACCTTTCTCCATGCCCCGGGTGGCAATGGCAGGTGTGTGAGGGGGTCCTCCCACACAGCCCGCCCTACCTGCTCCGCTTTGAAGCCCAACGGGGCAGAGGGACTCCCTATAAGGGAGTGAGAGGATTAGCCCGCTCAACCAGCCCCGTTAGTCCTTCGCCTCTCTTTTTAGAGACCGCGTGGTCAAAGTGCGTGATGTTAACCCAATTTCGAGTGCGTGTAAGTGTGGTGGTTTTTGTGGGAGGGGGGTGGGCGTACTAAGCGCAGGCTTACCTCACATAGCACACCCACCGGGAGCCGGGCTGAGACCACCAAACTCAATTCACATGTAGCCGAGACCGGGATCCGAACCCCTAGCTGCAGAGGTGAATGGCTTGTCAGCGCAGTGCCAATCGCGTTGAGCCACCGCAGCTCCACATAACAAACTCCTTTCCTTTTCTACAGTCACCACTTGTAGGTTCTCAACCAACTGAGCTCCTAGTCTCTCTCTCTAGACTTGCTGATTTACTAACACCAAATGCCTTGAGCTCTTCCAATCTTCACAAGTATCTTCCTCAAGCGTCACCCCCACTTCTCTGCTAGGTCCCTAGCTTGGCACTCCAGATACTTCTCAAGCTTCACCCCAATGGCCTGCTTGGTCCCTGGCTTGACACGTAAGGCCCCGTACACACGACCGAACATGTCTGCTGAAACTGGTCCGACGGACCAGTTTCAGCAGACATGTTCGGTCGTGTGTAGGGCCGACCGGACAATTGTCCGGTGGATCGGACAGTTTCCAGCGGACAAATGTTTCTTAGCATGCTAAGAAACATGTCCGCTGGAACCATGTCCGTCGGACATGTTCGGTCATCTGTACAGACTCACCGGACATGTCCGATCGGCCGCCATCCCTCGCATGCGTCAAAGTGATTTGACGCATGCGTGGAAGCTTTGAACTTCCAGGGCCGCCCACGTCGCCGCGTCATCGTCGCGGCGACGGCACGGCCATGTCTCCGCGTATTGTTTACGCACGGATTTCTGTCTGATGGTGTGTACAACCATCAGACAGAAATCTCCGGGCGGACATGTCCACTGAAAACAGTCCGACGGACTGTTTTCAGCCGTCAATCCGTCCGTGTGTACGAGGCCTAAGGCTGCTCTGCAAGCGTCACCTGCGCTGGCTGGGCTCTGGCTTGACACCTGCTGAAGTTTCCCAATTCTTCACCATCCCCGGTTGGTGAGAATACTGCACTGGTACTTGCTTTAGCTACTCACTGTGGTCCCTGGTAATAGGGGGGCTGGTCCCTTAGTGGCCACAGCTTCCCCTCTACCACCACAGGTTCTCCGGCCGGCAGAACCGTCCCAACCCTACACTGCTCTATTGCTTCTGGATAGGCTCTAAGACAGCCTAGCAGCCAGATGTGCCCGGGATAGGCCCAAATTCCACCCTAGTAACCATTGCAGTACAACATGTGTCCACCCAGACAGCCGTCCAGGTGGCACAGAACAGTGATCACCTGACTCCACCCAAATAGATTATCCAAGCAGCCACGTGATTTAAGAAAACCCCTACCCATTGGTTGAGATACCCCATATACTCCTAATCTGTCCTTGCTTTGCCTTTGTCTTATCTAATGTCACCAGACACCCGGTCACCTAGTGGCAGAAGAGAGAAGTGTAGCAATTCTAGATTTAGGGTGGATTTGGTCGTGTGACGCTGTACCCAAATAAAATTGATGTTTCCCCCCCCCCACAAATAGAGCTTTCTTTTGGTGGTATTTGATCACATCTGTGTTTTTTTTTTTTTGGACTATAAACATAATAAGAACGACAATTTTGGTCACAATATACAATTACATTTACACAATATACAAAACAATATTTTTTTTACTTTCTGCTATAAATCATATCCAAAAATAACTTGACAATAACAAATTGTTTCTTTAATTTAGGCCAATATGTATCCCGGAGATGCAGAAGAATGGCTCCCCTTTGTGTACAGTAAGTCTGGACAGCAGAAACAGTGTGGTTGAGGGACATCTTCTCTCAGATCACAATGACAGCGTCTGTACCTTTTAAAAAGTCGGGAATGGCGGAGCCAATATTTCCATCCTCACAGTTTAATACTAAATCTATGCTTCATTAGAAAGCTTAGCTTTAAGATGGAAGAAAAGTCCGGAAGAGACTGTTGGCCTCACTATCATTTATAATCCTCCAAGTATGAATTTGACTGTCTTAAAGGATATTACAGAATTGTTATCGGCCTCAATGTTGCAGTTTCCCAAGTCTTTAGTTGTGGGAGACTTTAATATGTGGGCTGATGATATTCGTAATACAGAAGTTCAGCAACTTCTTCATTATGCTAATAGCCTGGGCTATACAGAGGAAGTAAGTAAATCCACCCATAGGGCTGGGCACACATTGGATTGGATATTGCATAATGGCTGTGTAACCAGGACTGATCCACCGCTAGAGATGGCTTGGAGTGACCATTTTTTTATAGGTTTTAAAATAGTGGGTAATGTACAAAAAAAAAACCCTCATATACCTAATAGAGTTGTTAAACCATTTCTTACACGCAATTATTCGAAAGTGTCCGCAGATGTTTTCTCTAGAATATTTCTAGAGAATTCAGATATTAGGGTATTTAAAAAAATACATACTATTGAGGATAAAATAGAAGTATTTAATTCAGCAATAATGAAAACTCTAGATCTTCTGGCCCCAAAAAAACTCCGAGTCAAAATATAAGATCCCCAACAAATAACCCGCTCTGGTTTAATCAAAATATGGGGGAAAGACCCTAATTCCTTTACTAGAGAGGCATACAGATCGGCTTTGAAAAAATATAAAGCTGAAATAATAAAAGCTAAAAAAAACATACCTAACAGAGAACATTAGGTTGGCGGAAAATAATGCCGCAGAATTATTTAAAGTGGCCAATACTCTTGCAAATCCAATCTGTTTAGACATCAAGGAAGAATTCTCTCCGGAATTAAGTGAGAAGTTAGCAGAGTATTTTAAGCAAAAAATTATAGACATAAGAAAGAATATACCTGATTCTTGTTATACAGAAAGTTCTCCTGTATACAAAGGGGTACGTTTTACCTGTTTTTTGGCGGTAACGAGTGTAAAGATATTGACTATTCTTAAGTCACTCAGAGCTTCGTCTTCAGCGCTTGACCCCTGCATTGTGCAGCTGGTGTAAGACTCTGCTGTTAGCCTGGCACTGTTTATAGCAGACATTATTAATATGTCTTTTGCTATTGGAACGGTGCCAAGTATTTTGAAGCAGGCGGTTATAATTCCCTTATTGAAGAAGGCTAACGTGTTACGGTCTGAGTTAAGCAATAATCGACCAATTTCGACCTTGCTTTTTTTAGCTAAAATAATGGAGAGAGCTGCTGTGTGGCAACTTCAGCCACACCTGGAGTCCAATGATATTTTTGCTGAATATCAGTCTGGATTCCGTCCTGGTAGAGGCACAGAGACGGCTCTGATCAAAGTTAAGGATGACTGCCTATGGGCCATGGACAGCGATGAGGCTTCAGCGTTAACACTGCTGGATTTGTCGGCTGCATTTGACACTATAGATCAAGCCAGACTTTTGGAAAGGCTGGTGTCTGTGGCCGGGTTTGAGGACATGGCATTGACATGGATGGCCTCATTCCTGCAGAGTAGGACTCAGAGGGTAAGACTAGGGACGTATTATTCATCTAACAGTTCCTTGTCCTGCGGGGTTCCTCAGGGTTCGGCGTTATCGCCGATATTATTTAATATCTACATAAGGCCGCTGCTGTATATTATTCGGCGCCATAATCTTAGCTTTCATGTTTATGCAGACGATACGCAGATTTATTTTAAGCTGCCTAAAAAGGAGGAAGTACAGGTGGATCTGGCATCCTGCCTGGAGGAGATAAAGTCCTGGATGGGAGCCAATTATTTAAAGCTTAATGGCTCAAAAACGGTATGTATTGTTATTAGCAATCAGAGCAAAACCAGTCTGAATGATTTTCCTTCTTGGCCGGTTTCGTTTATGCCATCCCCTACCCCGGCTACCCAGGTTCGGGACTTGGGAATCATTTTGGATTCCAAATTGTCATTAAAATCGCAGGTGAATCAGGTGGTGAGCTTAGGCTATTACCAACTGAAACTTCTGCGTTCTACACTGCATTTTATTGACGAGGTGGACACATGATTAATGCTTTTATTGGTAGTCGGCTGGACTACTGTGATGTGCTATATATGGGGTGTCCAAAAACCCTTCTGCATAAGCTTCAGCTGATCCAAAATGCCGCAGCTAGGTTATTAACTGGTGTGGGTCGTCGGGACCATATTACACCGTCTCTGAAAGCCCTGCATTGGCTACCAGTTGCTGAACGGGTTTTGTTCAAAGTGGGTTGTATCGTCCACAAAGCTATCCATAAGATAGGCCCAGGGTATCTACAAGAAAAATGTACCTGTTACGTTCCCAACAGAGTGTTGAGATCTGCTAATCAGGCTAATTTGACTGTCCCCAGGTTTAGAAGAACTAGATGTGGGGGGAGGACACTGGATGCGCAGGGTTCGATATTCTGGAATTCTCTACCTCTATACATAAGATGTGAGAAGGATTTATTAAAATTTAGGAAGTTTTTAAAAACTTTTTTATTTTCTCAAGTGTATGGCCCTAATTAGGGTAAGATATTAGTACTTCAGTTTTTTTAAATGTTTATTATATGGTTTTACATTATTATCGTACAGTAATAAGAGATTTGTTTTTGTACCTGTATATGTCGGTTCTATGAGCGCATCGAGGCCTTCGGGTAATGACTGCGCTCCCAATAAGCATTTTTATAAATAAATAAATAAATAAATATGAGAGAAATACACAGCTTGTCATTGCTCACCAGCTTCTGAAAATGCTGATTACCTGGCTGTGACCCAGAACAAGCATGGAGCCAATGAAAGCAGATCTCCTAATCTGTGTACTTGTTCTGGGTCAGTGCAAGAGAAAGGCTCAAAGCCAGAGGATCGGCATGACAGCCAGGCAGCTCCCTTTTCCAGGAGGAAAGGTTAGCAGTGGCGGCCTGATGGTCATCCTAGTTCCTTGAATGTGTATGTAATCCCCAAATCTATTTTTATTATGTCTGGCATCAAGTTTCTCTGTATACAAAACAACAAGGGAAGAGGCGCCTCTGAGTGTAGTAGTTTAAAACACAATTTTAATATAAGCACAGGTAATGGTCACTCACATTTTAGAAGTGACAGGTAGGCATGTAAAAAAGTTCCCAGGGAGGGAAGGGTGTCATCCGGCCGTCGCTCTCTTCCTGGTCTTGCTGGAGCCTTGTGTGGTGAGGTTAACTTTCCATCGCTGGTGAAGAAAAGCCGGCTGCAATAGGAGATCCTCAAACCGAGGCTTGGAACGCTGGTGGACAGCAGGCGGAGGATGATGACGTCACCGGGTATACGACGCGTTTCTGAGTGGTCAGGCAGCGTATGACGCGGCTGCCGCACTCCTTTCTCAAGCTGTTGGGTGGGGAAAGTGGAGCTAGATTTACGTGGCCGAGGTGGGGAGGAGACAGGGCGGGACGAACGGGGAGTGGGAGGAGGGAGGAGTGATGCTGTTCGAGAAGGAAGGGGCTAGCGGGAGTGGGGGGGGGCGGGGTTGGCTCGCACAGTAAAAGGTATTGGATGTGCAAAAATCAGAATTGCAAAAGGGGGATTGAAGCAACCAAGGGGAGGAGAAAGGGAACAAACAAAGTAAATTAAATAAATTAAATGAAATAAAATAGTATGATGGGGACCGGCTAATAGAGTATATTACAGGTGGCTGGTAAATGGCAGGTGTGTGACAGGCGGCTAGTAGATTACGATATTACGATTTAAGGGTAACAAGGAGGATAACGGAGATGGGGGAGGGGCCGCCACACGCGGGGGGTATTAACTAAATGAGTGGACATTAGATTAACTGAGTGTAATTGAACTAATAGGGGGGGGGGGGGTGCACATAGGAGGTAATGTGGATGTAAAGGCATTTATATAAGCCATATTTTAAGGATAAACAAAACAGATGGGCAAATACATGTGTAAAAATGACATAAAATATATATATACATACATCCTAAATTGTAAATACAATATGTAACATACAAGTATGAACAATAAGTATAAGAACAGAGTAAATTAAGTGGAAATGATAATAAAAGGTATATACAGTATATATACATATGATATATAATAAACACACTGGCCCGGATTCACGTAGAGCGGCGCATCTTTAGAGCGGCGTAGCGCATCTCATATGCGCTACGCCAACGTAACTCTGAGAGGCAAGAGCAGTATTCACAAAGCACTCGCTCCCTACGTTGCGCCAGCGTAACATAAATTGGCCGGCGTAAGCCCGCCTAATTCAAAGTAGGAAGGTAGTGGGCGTGATACATTAAAATTAACCATGATCCCATGTAAATAAAGGGCCGAACGAACGGCACATGCGCGCGCATGCTCAGAATCACGTCGCATATACTCCCTAAGATACGACGGCCCAATGCCTACGATGGGAACGTAACCTACGCCCAGCCCCATTCACGTACGACTTATGTAAACAACGTAAAATATGACGGCTGTTCCCTGGTCCATACCCTAACATGACTTACCCCTGCTTTATGAGGCTTAACTTTACGCCGGACGTACGCCTTACGTAAACGGCGTAGATTACAGTGACGGGCGCAAGTACGTTCGTGAATCGGCGTATCTCGGTCATTTGCATATTCGACGTGTAAATCAATGGAAGCGCCCCTTGCGGCCAGCGTAAATATGCGCCCAAGATACGACGGCGTAGGAGACTTACGTCGGTCGGATGGAACCAAAATTCAGGCGTATCTTATTTCAAGAATCAGGCGCATAGATAAGACGGCGCATCAGTGCACTTACGCGGCGTATCAGAAGATACGTCGGCGTAAGTGCTTTCTGAATCCAGCCCACTATATTATATGGTAGCAACAACAAGAGTATCGTGTGCAATTGAGCACAGGTATGCACATCCATGCATATATATATATATATATATATATATATATATATACACGCACGTATATACACTCATTGGGGGGAGGGGGGAAAGAAGGAGAAAAAAGGGGGGGAAGGGGGAAAAAAATAAGGGGATAGGGGGAGGGGGAGAGGGAGGAGGGAAGAAAGGGAGGGGAAGGGGGGAAACTATACTTACTCCCGCCAACCCCCAGGCTATAAACGAGCCTTTTGGTATTAGACACCTGAAATTACAAATTTATAAAATTATAAAATCAGCTGAAAACATAAAGGGTTTTTTTTGGTGAGGGGGGGTGGCTGTTTTGAAAAAAAGGGGGGGGAGTATTATTAAAAGGGGAAAAGGGGAGTGGGAGGGGGAGGGAAGAGGGGAAAGGCATAAGAAGCCAAATTGATTTATATTTAAGGGAAGAATAAGATTTACTAAAACATATATATAAATATAAGACAGATAATGTAAAAGATTATAGTAATAATAAAGGATATTATGAATTATATTAAAAATATATATAATATGTAAAAATATATAATTATAAAAATATAATTATAGAATTGTGGAGATTTCTATACTCTCGTTGATGCCTCCAGGCGAGAGTGTATCTAAACTGTAAATCCAGTAGGTTTCTCGGGTGCACAGTTTTTTAAATCTTTCTGCTGCTGGAAAAGATTTGTTTATTTGTTCTATGACCCATACCTGAAGTCCTGAGGTGGATTTTTGATGTGTAGTGGTAAAGTGTTTAGGTACACTGTGCCACCCTCTATGTTCCTCCTATGTTCGAACCTTTGTCTCAAAGGTCGTATGGTTTGGCCTACGCACATAAGACCACAGGGGCAGCTCAGTCCATATACCACGAAATCGGAAGAGCAATTGTAAAATTCTTTAAGAGGATAAGTTTTGCCTTTTGTGCTAAATGTTTTTTGTCCATGTTGGACGAAGCGACAGGTCTTGCACTGAGGTTTCCGACATTGATACATACCCACCAGGGGTATAAGACTGGGTATGACGGGTGGGTTGGGAGTAGATTTTAGTTTGCTGGGAGCAATTTTATTTTTTAGGTTCGGGGTTCTCCTATAAATGATTTTTGGACAGGCTGGAAGAATAGATTTTAGGTGGGGGTGCTGGAGTAAAATATTCCAGTGTTTGGAGAATATTCCTTCCATGTTTTTGTGTTTGTGATGAAAGGTAGTAATAAACATAGTGGAGCAGTCATCTGTAATTTTGTTTGTTTTTGATGGTTTTCCATGTAGATAAAAGTTGAAGGCTTCCTCGATCAAGTTCTCGGGGTACTGTTTTTGATAAATTTCTTTTTAAGGTTTTGGCTAAGTTCTATATAATCAGAATCTTTTGTACAATTTTGTCGTAGGCGACAGAATTGGCCCTTGGGGATATTGTTGATCCATTTCGGTAGGTGGCAACTTTTGTAATGTAAATAGGAGTTGCCTGCCGTCGGTTTCATGTAATTTTTGGCACAGATAGTATGTTCATCGTGTCCCAGTTCGAGATCCAGGAAGGCCATGGTGGAGGGGTTTGAAATAGATGTAAAGGACAGACCATAGTTAGGCCCCTTTCACATGTGCGGACCATATGTCCGCTTTTTCATCCATCCGTTTGCAGATGAAAAAGGGACATAGATTGGTGATTGCGGGTGTCAGCGGATAAACATCCGCTGACACCCGTAATCAACCGCCTCCGCAAAGATTCGATTTTGCGGACGGAAGAAAACCCTATTTTTTCTTCCGTCTGCGGATCGGATGAACACGGACACACGGTCCATGTTCATCCGATCCCCCATTGGAAAGACAGGGGCGGTCCCTGCACAGTGTGCGGGGACCGCCCTGTCAGCCGCCGGCTCAGCGGGGATTTACGGAGCGATTTCCGCTGAGCTTACAGACACACGACGGCGGACCATTACTGATCTGTCCCGTGTGAAAGGGCCCTTATTGTTATTGCAATATTCAACAAAGGGTTGGATGAAGTCTTGGGAGCCATCCCAGATGATAATAATATCGTCGATATAACGCCCAAAGAAGACGATGTTGGCTGCATATGGGTTATTGGTATAAATGTGGTGGTTTTCCCAGAAACCCATAGCAAGGTTAGCGTATGAGGGTGCAAAGTTAGCTCCCATAACAGTGCCTTGTACTTGATGGTAGAATGTAATTGTGGGTTAGACAGAATTTGGTAGTTTGATTAATGAAGTCTGCTTGGCGGGGCTTAATTAGTGGTAGCATGAGCAAAAATTGCTCTAGTGCCATCAATCCGAAAGAATGTGGAATTGAGGTATATAACGAGCAGACGTCAAGTGACAGCCATGTGTAGGTTGGTTCCCACTTATAAGGAGTTCTCTGTATACAGTTTTCTTAAAGTGGAAGTTTGAAAACAGGCATTGTGGCTAGGTATTGATTACAGAACTTTGAACAGAGGGAGCATCCCTGATCAGTACACCACTCCTTATATTGAAGATGTCCTTCAGTGTTTGTCTGGGCAAAGTGGTTCAGTGTGTCAGACTTCAAGAGCGGATACTACCAGATCCCTATGCACCATGATGATAGGGAGAAGATGGCATTCATTCATTGGGATTCCTTAAGTTTAACAGGATGCCCCATTGACTGTCGGGGGTTCTGTCTACATTCTAACGGCTGATGGATCGCACAGTTGGTGACATGATCGAGGTGATGGTGTACTTATCCAATATTTTCTTTAGAAGCACCTAAGAAGAGCACAATGCAAGGCTTGAGAAGGTCTTTAAAAGGCTTCATGAAGAGGGACTGAGGTTGTCGTTATAAAAATGACAGTTCTATCAAACTTCTGTCACCTACTTGGGACATGTTTCTGCTAAGGGCATTGCCACAGACCCAAAGAAGTTGGAAGCAGTCACCACCTGGCCCTGGCCAAAAACCGTGACAGAATTGAGGTCTTTCCTAGGGTTCTGCTCCTATTACTAGAGATTTGTCGTGAACTTTGCAAAGGTTGCAAAGGTTACCCAGCCACTCAATGAGTTGCTTATGAATGAGATGAAGGGCAAAGATTGCAAGTTGAACCAACTATGAAAAGGGGGCTGGGAAGTTGTAAGAGTTTATACAAGAGCAGTGGACCCAGCAGTGTGAGAAAACTTTCCATCACCTCCAGAGAAGCCTCAAAGAAGCACCAGTACTGGCCTATGAAGACCCAGCAAAGCCATTCGAGCCTTATGTGGATGCCAGCATAAGGGTTGGGTGGGGTCTTATACCAGGAGCAGAGTGATGAACTACACTGCATAGTGTGCGTGAGTCGAAGTTTAACCCCATCTGAGGAAAAACTATCCCGTACACAAGCTGGAGTTTCTGGCCCTAAAGTGGGCTCATAATCTGACTTTTAGCTCTATGGGTACATCTGAGAGTAGCGGTGAGGCAGTTAAAGTGGTTCCAAAACCTTAAGGTTTTTCACCTTAATGCAGGGGTGTCAAATTCAATTTCATCGTGGGCCGCATCAGCATTATGATTGTCCTCAAAAGGGCCGGTTGTATGTGTATAATTAGATGTCCAACACATCCCCTTTCCCCTAATTAGATGTCAAGAACCATCCACCATCAGAAGTTGAGTCCCCCACTCTCCCTTACATCTAAGTGCACCCCCTTTCCTTATGCTGCTGCTGGGAAGAAGCTGCATGCATTGCTGAAAGCAGAAAGTAAGGGTCTGGAAGAGGGCTGGAGCTCTCCTGCAGCTGCAGGAGAGGTGCAAGGGCCGGATTCGGCCCACGGGCCTTGTGTTTGACACCTGTGACTTAATGCATTCAATGCATTAGGGTGAAAAACATTCTCTGCTGCAGCTCCCTTCCAGACCCCCCTTTTCCCTACCTGAGCCCATCTGATCCACCGATGTGCATGAATGCAGCGGCTCCTGATGTTGTCTCTCTCCTCATTGGACGGACTTATAGCAGCGGGAGTGATTGGCTTTCGTTGCTGTCAATCAAATCCGATGATGCAGGGGGCAGGGCCGTTTTTGCTCAGAAGTTGCTCTATTTCTTCTCTGTTCTGTTCACTTCCTGCTTGTCTGATTTTACTGACTACCGTGAAGGGAGGCTTTACTGCGGTGGTCAGTAACCTGCTCGCCCCCTCCTGTGAACTACATCTGTGCGGCAGTTCATACTGGGAAATGTAGTTCTTACATGAATGAGCGATGCAAACCAGGAAGTGAATGAAAGAACAGAAGCTAGAATGCTGGAGGTGATATAGATGAAGGAATTTAATAGGTATTTACTCGTTTTTTAAGAGAATCATTACACTATTCTGTCTGTCTACCTTGCAGACATTAATTTTAGGCACATTTTTTTTTCCTTTACAACTCCTTTAAGCTTTCTATCCACTTTAAGCAAGGGAATGACAATTGGGGGAAATCATTAACATAAGAAAAATACTGTTCTTGTAGTTGTGATCAACATACTGTACGTATTTAAAGTTTTGATATTAAAGGGGTTGTAAAGGCTTGTGTTTTTTCACCTTAATGCATCCTATGCAATGACTATGGCCCTAAAATCTTGTGAGATTTGGGTAGCCAATTTGGTGCTGCTGTGAGATATTTATTAGGTGCTACAATGGCT
Source organism: Rana temporaria (assembly GCF_905171775.1). Taxonomy (NCBI): domain Eukaryota; kingdom Metazoa; phylum Chordata; class Amphibia; order Anura; family Ranidae; genus Rana; species Rana temporaria. Next base: position 245,777,658 of record NC_053493.1, on the reverse strand, counting down.
ACGTGCTCACACGGGAAAGAGGCTTTTGGAGGGGACTGCAGGCTAGCCTCTTGCCTACTGTCTATGGGCCCGGGATTTGAAGAGGACACTACTCTTTGTAAGGTGTATGCCTGGGGGACCCTTATGCTGCGTACACACGGTCGTTTTTTGTGATGAAAAAAAAATGTAATTTAAAATGACCGTGTGTGGGGAAAACGTTGTTTTATGTCTTCTGAAAAAACGTTGTTTTTTGTGTCATAAAAAATGACCGTGTGTAGGCTAAAACGACGTTTAAAACAAAGTTTTTAAACCCGAGTTTGAATGGAACAGAGTGCTGCCGTAGGTGCTGAACGTAACCGCGCTTTGCTAGAGCATTTTGAAAAAACTATGGTGTGTAGGCAACGTCGTTTTTTTTTCATGAGAAAAAATGACGTTTTTTTCATCACAAAAAACGACCGTGTGTACGCGGCATCAGAGTAATGTTACTTTGGATTCAAGTCCATGTCTCCCCAAGACACACGGATTCTGGGATTATAAGCCCAGTGTCCCTATAAATTGAGAATAGCTGCAAATGTATTGGAGCCCCCAAAAATTCCTACTACCTTTTTAGAAAGGAAATAAAAGAATAAATGAACATGTTAACAGCATCAAGAATGGTTGAATTACACATAATGTATCTAGTCATTTTAGAAAGATGCATAATAGGGACCCCTTTGGCCTTAGGTTTATGGGCATTGATAGGGTATTTAATCACTGGAGAGGAAGTAATCTTCGTAAACAGATCTCCCAGAATGAGACCTGGTGGATACATGAGATTGGATCTTTATTTCCATCAGGACTCACTATAGCTTTAGATCTCAACTGTTATATATCTAATTGTTAGTTAGAATTAGGAGGTGCATCCTTGTGGGTCATCACATGCTAGTTGTTCCCTGGCATGTTATAGTGGGGTGTATAGGTAATAACAATGACCTGTAAAAGCAGAATTAGGGTCTCTATTTGTCAATTTCTAATTTAGCCCTGATTCCCTTGTAAGTGTTTTAGATCTAGTTGATTGAGGGACTAGGGGTGTGTGAATATTTATTTTGCGTACACACGATCGGTCAAATCGATGAGAACGGTCTGATGGACCGTTTTCATCGGACCAAACCGATCGTGTGGGGGCCCCATCGGTTAATTATCATTAGGTTAAAAAAAAACAATCTTGTTTTAAATTTAACCGATTGAAAAAAAACGATTGTTTGTAGGCACGTCCATCGGTTAATAATCCACGCATGCTCAGAATCAAGTCGACGCATGCTTGGAAGCATTGAACTTCGTTTTTTTCAGCACGTCGTTGTGTTTTACGCCTCGATTTTTTAACCGATGGTGTGTAGGCACCACTGACCATCAGTCAGCTTCATCGGTTAACGGATGAAAACGGTCCATCAGACCGTTTTCATCGGATGGACCGATCGTGTGTACAGGGCTTTAGTGATTCCAAGTGTCAAAAATCACTTTATCCCTAGCAGAGGTTCCTCTAAATTTAATTCAATAGTATTTATCCTTAACATGCCTATGAACTTTATTGATAAGAACCTATATTTTCATATATTTATCTTATAGGTAGAAAGATTTTTTAACCTTGAGTAAAATAAATCTGCATTAAATTAGTACATATGCAAAAAGGAACATCTACACATATAATATACTTCTTTGACCACTAGGTGATGCTATTAATATGATCTAGCTCTATTCGTTGTCATATACTGGAAATGAATTATTCTTAGTTTGAACCTACATTAAATATAGCATTTATGTTAATTATTTAGTTGGATTAGGAATGTTGTTAGGTAAATATGTGATGAAATTGGGATTATTGTTATTAAATTATGATGTATAATCGGGAGGATTGTTATTATGTATTAAGAATGATTTTAAATTTTAGTGTCATTGTTTATCCACACTTGTTTTACCGTCTGTATATCTATTTGAGTAACCAAAATGTACAGTGGTTACCAAATTTTTAATAAAATAAACTTTTTTCTGGGACTTATGATGATTGTTTACCAATTAGATTGCCTAGCCCAGTTTAATCACTTTAAATCCAGGCCTATTTTTCAAACGTCGTTTTCATCGGACATGTCTCCTGGGATATTTTGGTCTGATGTGTGTACACACATCAGACCAAAATCCCCGCGGACAGAGAATGCGGTGACGTGCGGTGACGGTGACGCGGCGACGTGCGCAAACCAGGAAGTTTAATGCTTCCACGCATGCGTCGAATCAATTCGACGCATGCGCGGGATTTCGGTCCGCTGGTTAGACGTACTAACCAGCGGACATGTCCGACGGACAGGTTTCCAGCGGCCAAGTTTCTAAGCATGCTAAGAAACTTTTGTCCGCTGGAAAACGGTCCGATAGGCCGTACACACGACCGAACATGTCCGATGAAACTGGACCAGTTTCATCGGACATGTTCGGTCGTGTGTACGGGGCCTTAGAAGCACACTTTTTTGGGAAAAAATACTAATTAAAAAAGAAGACAACAGTAAAGTTAGCCCAATTTTTTTTTATATTGTAAAAGATGATATTACGCCGAGTAAATTGATACCCAACATGTTACTCAAAAAATTGCGCCCGCTCGTGGAATGGTGACAAACTTTTATCCTTAAAAATCTCCATATGCGATGAATTTTTTAATTCTACAGGTTGCATGTTTTGAGTTACAGAGAAGGTCTAGGGCTAGAATGGTTAATCTCACTCTAACAATTGCAGTGATTCCTCACATGTGTGATTTGAACACTGTTTTCATATGCGGGTGCTACTCAGGTATGCGTTCGTTTCTGCACGCAAGCTCGACGTGACGGTATGCGGGATGGTGTGCGTTCATTTTTTTTTATTATTTATTTTACTTTTTATTTTTTGGCTGTTTTGTGTCACTTTTATTCCTGAATGTAAAACATCCCTTGTAAAAGAAAAAAAAGCATGACAGGACCTCTTAAATATGAGATCTGGGGTCAAAAAGACCTCAGATCTCATATTTACACTAAAATGTAATAATAATTAAAAAAAATTCCTTTAAGAGCTATGGGCCGAAGCGTCGTTTTGACATCGCTTCCGCCCTGCAATTGTATGGAGCTGAGCAGGGGCCATCTTTCCCTCACTCAGCTCCATGCCAAGCAGGGGAGAGGGGGTCCTCTCCCGCCACCGATAAAAGTGATCTTGCAGTGAATCCGCCACTGAGACTTCTTTTATTTGAAAGCGGACCGCCTGCTGAAGAAGTGGATACCGGGGTTATGGCAGCTAGCTTCTGCCATACCAACGGTATTCCACTTCAAAGTCCCGCTATATAACGACGGCAAGCGGTCCGTAAGTGGTTAACAGGGTATATATTGCTACAAGAAAATGGCGGTGAGCAAGCTTCCTGATGATGTGTTGATCACAGGTTCGCCCTTCCTTCTCTGAGCTGGCCGCTCAGCTGTCAGCTATTTGCCATCTCCTATTTCTCCACTAGGGATGAGCTTCGAGTTCAAGTCAAACGCATGTTCGACTCGAACATTGCCTGTTTGCCAAACAGCAAACTATTTTGGGTGTTCGTGGTAAATTCGAAAAGCCGCGGAACACCCTGTAAAAGTCTATGGGAGAAATCTAAAGTGTTACTTTTAAAGGCTTATATACAAGTTATTGTCATAAAAAGTGTTTGGGGACCTGGGTCCTGCTCCATGGGACATGTATCAATGCAAATTGTTTTTTTTGTCAAACTGCGTTTTTTTCCGGAGCAGTGATTTTAATAATGCTTAAAGTGAAACAATAAAAGTGAAATATTCCTTTAAATTTTGAACCTAGGAGGTGTGCATAGTATGCATGTAAAGTAGCGCTTGTTTCCTGCGCTTAGAACTGTCCCTGCACAAAGTGTAATTTCTGAAGGAAAAAAAGTCATTTAAAACCACTCACGGCTATAATGAATTGTCGGCTCCCAGCAATACAGAGAAAAGTCATTGATAAAAAAAAAAAAAAATGTGTGGGGGTCCCCCCTAAATTCAATTACCAGGCCCTTCAGGTCTGGTATGGATATTAAGGGGAACTCCACCCCAAATAAAAAAAAAATGAAGTGGGGTTCCCCCCAAATATCCATACCAAACCCTTTATCTGAGCACGCAACCTGGCAGGCCGCAGGAAAAGAGGGGGGGATGAGAGAGCGCCCCCCCCGAACCGTGGGGAGGATGCTTTGGGGGTCTGTGATCCCTCAAAGCACCATGTTCCCATATTGATGGGGACAAAGGCCTCATCCCCACAACCCTTGCCCGGTGGTTGTGGGGGTCTGCGGGCGGGGGGCTTATCGGAATCTGGAAGACCCCTTTAGCAAAGGGGACCCCCAGATCCCGGCCCCCCTGTAATGGTCACCACCGTCTATGACCTTCCATCAACCCACGACAGCTTATCCGACACACAGACAAACCAGCAGGCACGATCCATATCAATTCCCCAGAAAATGAGACTGACCGCTCTATTCTCTGCTTCAAAATGTATGAACACTTTTAATGGTTAACTCTCAAGTTTATATACAGTTTTCAAGGCATGCTTCAGTGATCACAGGAACAATCAAACTCTCCACCCACCCATCACACCCTGGGGGGCTTCAATACACCTTCAGATGGCTAATTGCTAAACATTCCAGACTTCTCGGTGCCGGTCTATAATAAACATGACCTAATCACTGCACCTGAGAAGTCACATTCCTTCATTAACAGAATTCAAACAAAACACCATCACACGATGAATTCCCCTCAATCCACATCTTTAGACAGACGGTCTGTCACCGACAGAAAGGTATTCACCTCTGAGCATCAATAGGCTTTAAACAGTGTTATCACACAATAAAAGGCCTTTCAAGAGCCAGCCTCATTTAACATGTCAACAGTCTACACAGAGAGTTGAGTCATAGAATAAACCAACACTTTGCAATATCTCCTGCAATATGAGCTATCAGTAATGTCCCCTGTCCTGTAATTTAGGATATAATTTCTCAGTCACCCTATGGCCCTATCGGACATAAGGTGACCCTAGACATAAGACTCCTTGGTGACGCCGGTACAGGAGTACCCCTCATCCTTCCAAAGTCTCTGTTTGTCACGGGTCATTCCGTTACACCCCCCTATGTGAATTGGTAATGGGGTACATTGTACCCCTACCATTTCACAAAGAAAGTGAGGGCGGGGCCACCTGTCACGTGACCCCACCCCCCTCTGACGCAAGGGAAAACCCAGGCTTTCCCAGTGACTTGCAGGTGACACTTTATGCAGGGACAGTTCTAAGCACGGTAAAACAAGCGCTACTTCACAGGCATACTATACACCCCCCCCCCCAGGTACGAAATTTAAAGGAATATTTCACTTTTATTGTTTCACTTTAAGCATTATTAAAATCACTGCTCCCAAAAAAACAGCAGTTTTTAAAAAAAAAAATTGCATTGATACATGTCCCCTGGGGCAGTCCCCAAAAACTTTTTAGGACAATAACTTGCATATTAGTCTTTAAAATTAGCACTTTAGATTTCAAACATTCGAGTCCCATAGACTTTAATGGGGTTCTAAAGTTCACACAAACTTTTGGTCTGTTCGCAGGTTCTGGTGCGAAGCGAACTCGGGGGTGTTCAGCTCATCCCTACTCTCCACAGTGACTCCCCTGTTGATGATCCTGCTCGTCAGTCCTGCCTACTTAAGCCTTCCAGTTCACTTGCTCTCTGCCTTTGCCTTGGTCAACATCACAGAGACTGTGTTCCTGTTGAAGACTTGCTTGGCTGACGTCCCTTCTGGCTCCTGATCCCGCTTGCTGTTCTACACGTTCTTCTCTGGCTCTTTGAAATTTGGCTTGGCTGACTATCCGATGCGGTTCCTGAACTCTGGCTATGTTTTGACTACGCTTACTCTGTTTATCTTTTTAATATTATTTAATATTATTATTAAACAAATGTGATTTAACTGTACTTCTGTCTGATTCATGGTTTCTGACAGAGCACCTGTCACTACACAGACTTTTTCCTTTTGGTGTCTGGACTCCTTCATTTGGACTATTTTGTTTATGGTCTATCATTTGGATGGTCATTTAACATGCACTAAATGTATATGTATTTGATTTAGCGCCAATTTTTTATATATTTTGAATTTAGTCCTTTATCCTTAAAGCGGAGCTCCACCCTAAAGTGGAACTTACGCTCATCGGAACCCCCCCCCCCCTCCGGTGTCACATTTTACACCTTTCAGGGGGGAGGGGGTTCAGATACCTGTCTAAAGACAGTCTGCAGGTAGACTGCGGGCAGGACGCCAGACGCAGGAAGCCAGATCCCCCCCCCGTTGTGTTCTGGGAAACACACGGCTCCCAGAACACAGCGGGGACCAGTGAGCATGGCGCAGCACGACTCGCACATGCACCGTAGGGAACCGGGCAGTGAAGCTGCAATGCTTCACTTCCTGGTTCCCTCACTGATGATGGCGGTGGGGGCAGCAGAGTGATGAGCGATCGCTCGTCTTCTGCTGCCGACGTCGCTGGACTCCAGGACAGGTAAGTGTCCTAATATTAAAAGTCAGCAGCTGCAGTATTTGTAGGTGCTGGCTTTTAATATTTTTTTTCGGCGGAGATCTGCTTTAAAGTGGTTGTAAACCCTTGCATATACTAGAGCAGCACGATTCTGGATAAAATGAGAATCACAATTTTATTTTGCTTAGAATAAAGATCATGATTCTCTTCCAATTTTTGGCGTAACATTATCTTTCACATTATACAGAAAAATTTGGCCTAACTTTACTGTTTCGTTTTTTTTTTAATTCCTAAAATTCCTAAATATTTTCCTAAAATTACTTTTTTTTGTTTGCACAAAGTGGTCACTAAATGATATATTGCTCACACATGCCATGAGAATATGTGGAATTTCACCCCAAAATATATTCTGCTGCTTCTCCTGAGTACGGGCATACCACATGTGTGGGACTTTTTGGGAGCCTAGCCACGTACGGGGCCCCAAAAACCAAGCACAGCCTTCAGAATTTCTAAGGGCGCACATTTTTTATTTCACTCCACTCTACCTATCACAGTTTTAAAGGCCATAAAATGCCAAGATGGCACAAGCCCCCCCCCCCCAATGACCCCATTTTGGAAAGTAGACCCCCCCAAGCTATTTGCTGAGAGGCATGGTGAGTATTTTGCAGCTCTCATTTGCTTTTGAAAATGAATAAAAAAAAAAAAAATATATATTTTTTCAATTTTCAAAACTTTGTGACAAAAAGCGAGATCTGAAAAATACTCACCATACCTCTCAGAAAATAGCTTGGAGTGTCTACTTTGCAAAATAGGATCATTTGGGGGGGGGGGGTGTGCCATCTGGGCATTCCATGACCTCCGAAACTGTAACAGGCAATGAGGAGTGAAATCAAAAATGTACACCCTTAGAAAGCTTAAAGGCGGTGCTTTGTTTTGGGGGTCCGTGGCTAGGCTCCCAAAAAGTCTCACACATGTGGTATACCCGTACTCAGGAGAAGCAGCAGAATGTATTTTGGGGTGTAATTCCACATATGCCCATGGCATGTTTGAGCAATATATTAAAGTGACAACTTTGTGAAAAAAAAAAGTGTCTTTTTCCCGCAACTTGTGTCAAAATATAAAATATTCCATGGACTCCACATGCTTCTCAGCAAACAGCTTGGAGTGTCTACTCTCCAAAATTGGGTAATTTGGGGGGGTTTGAACTGTCCTCGCATTTTTTGCACAACATTTAGAAGCTTAGGTCACACATCACCCACTCTTCTAACCACTTGAAGACAAAGCCTGTTGCGACACTTTTTGTTTACATGGAAAAAAAAAATTTGTTGCAAGAAAATCACGTTGAACCCCCAAATATTATATATTTTTGCCTTTACAGGTTACCACTTTAGATTTACAGAGGAGGTCTACTGCTAAAATTACTGCCCTTGATCTGGTGATCTTCGCGGTGAAACCTCACATGCATGGTGCAATTGCTGTTTACATATGATGCCAGACCGACGCTTGCGTTCGCCTTTGCCCGAGAGAAGGGGGGACAGGGGTGCTTTTTTTTTTATTATTATTTATTTTGCTTTTTTTTTTTTTCCTTCCATTTTTTTTTTATTGTTATCTCAGGGAATGTAAATATCCCCTATGATAGCAATAGGTAGTGACAGGTAAACTTTTTTGAAAAAAATTGGGGTCTATTAGACCCTAGATCTCTCCTCTGCCCTCAAAGCATCTGACCACACAAAGAGCGGTGTGATGAAATGCTTTCCCAATTTCCCAATAGCGCTGTTTATATCCGCCGAAATCTAAGTCATGAAATGCTCTTGGCTTCCGGTTTCTTAGGCCATAAAGATGATTGGAGCCATTCTGGTCTCTAATTAGCTCTATGGTCAGCTGGCGGAACCACCGGCTGCATTCTCAGGTTCCCTGTTGGGTCAGGAGAGCCAGAGAAAACCATGGAAGATGGTGGGGGGGGGGGACATTCCCTCCCACTGCTTGTAAAAGCAGTCTAGAGGCTAATTAGATTGATCGGTGGGAATGCCCCCCATTAAAATACCTCCCTTCATCCACCCACTTCTAATGATGGGCATACATGCACCATTTATATATGCCGAAGCATGGGGGCGTCCTCCCGCAAAAGTTAGAAGCAGATCGCTCCTCTGCCCCTGCTGCCCCCATGCTTCGGCATATATGCTCTTTATTTTTAACTGTGGTGATGAAATGACCTCCTACAGCGTTGGAGTCACGGCTTTATGTATAGTGGGGGCAAACGCTGTTGCGGTCAGGATAAATAAATCCGCGCTGCAATTGAATGGCATACCTGCTAAGCAAATGATGGTTAACATTAAAACAAAGTAACATTACAGTATAACAGTAAGACCTTACCATGCCTGCAAAGCAAATACAAAAAAACATAGTAAAAAATATTTTTTTTTAACACAACCTGTGCCTAAAAAAAAAAAATATATATATATATCCGAAGCATGGCGGCATCCTCCCGCAAAAGTTAGGAGCAAATCGCTCCTCCGCCCCTGCTGCCCCCATGCTTTGGCATATATGCCCTTTTTTTTTAAAGAGGAAGTAAACCCTGATGGGTTTTTCTTCCTCTTTTGCTACCTGAAAAGCCTGGAAATGTTACACCTACCTGCAAAAAAATCCAGCGATGTCCCCTGTGTAGGCAGCGTCCATCTTCTGTCTCCTCTTCCTTGCGGGCTGCGGACTCCGGCGAATCGCGTGATGTCACTCCTGCGCGTGCGCATGAGAGCCACCATTAACGGCATAGGCTGGGGAAGAAACGGCACTTTGTTTCATTTCTTCCCCGTGTATACGCCGTTAACATTTTCGGCAGACTACAAGTGCAATATCTCCTAAACGGCGCACGTTTAGGAGATATTTCCCCTATCTATAGTAAGCCTTATTCTTGGCTTACCTATAGGTAGAAGTAGTCAAGAGGGGTTTACAACCACTTTAACTGTGGTGGTGAAATCACCTCCTACAGCGTTGGAGTCACAGCTTTATGTATCGTGGGAGCAAACGCTGTTGCTGTCAAGATCGATAAATCCACACTGCAGCTGAGGGTCATCTCCGCAATCACAATCCGGAAGGCCTGTGGCAGAGGTCTTTCCCTGAGTTCATTCCAGGAGGGTCCGTGGAAGAGACTTTTCCCCTAAAGGTTCCAGTTCATTGCAGGAGGGTCTGTGGCAGAGACTTAACCTTAAAGGTTCGAGCGATACCCTGGCTGCCAGGCTGGTGAGAGAGGCCTGTCCAGGTATGCTATTCCCACTCCAGCAGGAGTGGCGCAAGAAGTGTTACACGTGGGAGCAGGATTGTTTTTCCTATTGCTACGCCTGAATCTGCTATGTTTCTTCTCCTTTCAACTTTACCTTCTTCACCACAAGTTTTATTGTTTTTACCTGGCTGTGTAATAAAGAGCACAGCAAAAGACACCTGTCGCGGACATTCCATGACTACTGCTATATGCACCATTCACCCCTAGGAATTCGGAGAGCCAAGAGGTAAATGTGCCACCCAAAACAAACCAGCAGCTCCTTTGGGGGTAGTGCTACAGTTATTTTTAGGGGAAAAAAATTACCGTTAGAATCACTTAATTGTAAATAATAGAGTAAATACAGTACCTCCCTCTTCTGCCACCCATGTTACTGAACACCAGCCTATTTAAGAGAAATCCCTTGTTGAAGTTTCTTCTGAAACTGACATTTCTGGTTGTGTTGAGTTGACCTCCTTGGTCCCTCGCTGTACTCACTAGTTCATCCTACAGCCCCCAATCTTACTACAGGACACATTAGTGACATGGAGGTTGGTGAAGCAAATCAATAAGCACAGCAGGGGCCAAGGAAATTGACACTCCACAAAGTGTTAAGCAGCCCATACATTAGTCATTTTTTTCGTTCAACCAGTAGGTTGAACAAAAAAATGGTGTAGGTTCTCCTATCCACACATTCCATGTGAATGGGGGAATCCTCCCCACTGAGCCTTTGTATTCTGATGGTGGGGAGATTTTCCCGCCGTCAGAATACACTGATCAGTGATGCTGGCTATAGCAGTTATGAACGGCAACGCAACGCAGATTTCGTCGCCACTCTAGCCAGAGCGGGTATTGTGCACCTGGATAGGCCTCTCTCACTAACCTAGCAGCCAGCATGTCACACAGAAACTTGGTAAAGTCTCTGCCAACGACCTACCCAAAGATGGAGGTATATTCGGTCCAGAATCCTCTCAGCACAGGATTAAGTACCCAGATCGCTCCTGAATAACTTCTTGTGAACTTAGAACTGACAGGCGACCATCATTCAGCCTTTCAGTAATGGTGCGTCCTACGATGAAGTTCAAGGCCTCTCCTGAAATACCAGCCTCTTGCTCGGTGCTCTCCAAGACAGTTTCTTCATTGAGTGTCTTCCTCCCTCAGGACGGACAGCACAGAACCACTCCACAAGCATAGACCCAGTCTGACTACTGGGACTACTAATTAGATCACAACCCTGGACCAACGTGGTCCCAGAGACAAGAAACACATGAACGCGCACCCCCGGCCAGGAGGGACCACACACAGGGGATGGTGGGACGACAGACCATGAACGGCGACGACGACCCCGAACTAATGACGTCTGTCCCTTAAGTACTCCTCTCCAACATGCACAGCGGGATGATCAACTCCTTCTGATTGGCTGCTGAAGGGGAAACCCAAAACGCCTTGACCTGACTGCTGCCACCCTCGGCCTGGGATGATAACAACACCCCAGACAACAATAGTGGTCACTCACAGTACAGACATGGCTGGAACAGAGGCCCAAATTTAGTAAAAAATCATAGCCTGAGCCAACTAACTTTAGACTACCCTCTAAATTTAAAGCAGCGCCGGCTAGAAAATAGCAGGCCGCTACACTTGCTAAAAATGAGCTGGATTTTTCCTTGAAATGAGATTGCCTTAAAGCAAGCTGTTTACATATTTCATGCTGTGTATAATACTGATGTAAAGTACACAATGCACATTGTTTTTGCTTGTCACTTAGATAATTGGTAAGAGTGGGTTCACACTGGGGCGACTTGTCAGGCGACTCAGCCACCTGACAAGTCGCGTCCCATTCTATTCACCAGAACCGTTCTAATAGGAGCGACGCAAGTCGCTCCGACTTAGAAAAAGGTTCTTGTACGACTTCGGGGGCGACACGGGGCGACTTGCATTGACTTCTATACAGAAGTCATTTTGCAAGTCGCCTCTGAAAACGTCTTCAGGACGCCTTGCCGAGTCGCCCCCGAAGTCGTGCCACCGCAGTGTGAACCGGCTCTAAAAGGAGAGCACACAGTGCTGTCATGGCGACACCATCATACCATGCAGTTTATGATCACAAATTAAAGGGGTTGTAAAGGTTCGTTTTTTCTTTTCTAAATAGGTTCCTTTAAAGGGTTTGTAAAGGAATTTTTTGTTTATCTTAATAGCTTCCTTTACCTTAATGCAGTGCTGTTTTCATGTCCTCATTGTTCGTTTTTGCTCTCAAGTTGCTGTAATTCTTCTCTGATCTCCACACTTCCTGGTTGTCTGTTTCCTGATAACCACAGTACTGGGAGCTTTCTCTCTGTGGTCACTAATCAAGGAGGTGTGATTACTGTGTGTCTAAAACCCCACAGCACCAATCAGTTTCGTTTTCCAAACCATCACTGCCCTGTATTGGCTCTGTGGCTCTGTACATCACAGAAGCAGGAAACATGCAAAAACGAAACTAGAAACTGCAGGTACATTATATAATTGATTTTTATCTATTTTTAATCATTTTTAAAAGGAATCAGTTAACTATTATGTCTCTATACCCTGTAAACAGTCATTTCAGCAAAAAAAATGTTTTCCTTTACAACTCCTTTAACCACTTAACCCCCGGACCATATTGCTACCAAAGACCAGAGCACTTTTTGCGATTCGGCACTGCGTTGGTTTAACTGGCAATTGTGCGGTCGTGCGACGTAGCCCACCTAAACAAAATTGGCGTCCTTTTTTCCCCACAAATAGAGCTTTCTTTTGGTGGTATTTGATCACCTATGCGGTTTTTAGTTTTTGCGCTATAAACAAAAATAGAGTGACAATTTTGAAAAAAATGAATATTTTTTACTTTTTGCTATAATAAATATCCCCCAAAAATATATAAAAAAACATCTTTTTTTCCTCAGTTTAGGCTGATACGTATTCTTCTACATATTTTTCGCAAAAAAGCGTTTATTGATTGGTTTGCGCAAAAGTTATAGCGTTTACAAAATAGGGGGTATTTTTATGGCATTGTTATTATTATTTTTTTTTTACTAGTAATGGCGGCGATCAGCGTTTTTTTTCGGTACTGCGACATTATGGCGGACACTTCGGACACTTTTGACACATTTTTGGGACCATTGGCATTTTTATAGCGATCAGTGCTATAAAAATGCATTGGATTACTATAAAAATGCCACTGGCAGTGAAGGGGTTAACACTAGGGGCGGGGAAGGGGTTAAGTATGTTCCCTGGGTGTGTTCTAACTGTAGGGGGGTGGCCTCACTAGGGGAAATCACTGATCTTCTGTTCATACATTGTATGAACAGAGGTTCAGCATTTCTCCCCTGACAGGACCTTCTTTATCTGAATTTCTCACTTCCTTGTTCTTCTCAGTAAGCTTGCCCCCATCATCCGAGCTGTTCTGGCTGGGGGTCAGTCAGTGTGCTCACCCCCTCCCTTGGGACTACATCCCTGCGTGGAGATGCTATGAATGTTCGCTAAATAACACTAAATATTTTCTCCTGGATTCAGGTAGAAGCTGTCAAGCAGGGCAAACAGTGTTTAAATTGGACTTTTATAAATATCAAAAATTGCTGGAATACAATTAATGCTCTTTACCAGTCATCATTAGTTCAAAACCTTAATGATAGGTTACTTGACCGCTCCCTGCCAGGCCTAATGTTATTTCAGTTATCCGTCATTTGGTGAACTTTTCTGGAAGGCTTTTTGAATTAACATTTACTTTTATGGATTCCATAAATCAGAAAATATTGTAGAAAAATGACTTTGGTGGCAGAATCTAGTAAAAAATGAGAAAATCATCCTGGTTGTTCATATATTATTAAGGAAAAAAGGGAAAATATTGCGCTAATCTAAATAAAATTAAAATTAAAACTAGAGCTGCTACACTACAATGTGACAAATATTGAACAGTGCACATTGCGCTGTGGTAACATAGAAACAAGGGGCCAAATCCACAAAGACCCGGCGTAACGGCGAAATTCTAATTTAAGTTACACTGCCTTAAAATTTCTACCTAAGTGCCCGATCCACAAAGCACTTACCTATTAATTTCTGGCCGTGTAACTTAAATTCCGCCGGCGCAAGGCGTTCCTCATTTCATGGGGGCGATTCCCATTTAAATGAGGCGCGCTCCCGCGCCGGCCGTACTGCGCATGCTCGTGACGTAATTTTCCCGACGTGCATAGCGCGAAATTACGTTACGCCGGGCTTTGTGGATTGCGACGGGTCAATAAAGTTGCGTCGGGAAAAAAAAAAGATACGGCGCGGAAAAAAAAATTCAAATTCGAAAAAAAAACGCGTCGCTAGACAGAAGGGTCTGCTTTTACATGGTGTACTAACTTTACACCTTGTAAAAGCAGCCCTAATTTTGCGTATGCAACTTAATACTTACGGAGAAAAAACGAAGCTGAAAAGCTTTGTGGATCTCCGTAAGTGCTAATTTGCATACCCGAGGCGGCATTTCGACACGAAATGCCCCCAGCAGCGGATGCGGTACTGCATCCTAAGATCCGGCAGTGTAATTCAATTACACATGCCGGATCTTCTCCCTAACTATGGAAAACTGATTCTGTGGATCAGTTCCATAGTTAGGACCAGGGATACGACGGAGTAACAGCAGTTACTCCGTCGTATCTCTTTTGAGGATTTGGCCCAATGATTTCTCTGAGTGAGTGATGGATTAATAGTCACTGTATTGCAACAGTGATAAAGTGACAAAAACGAAAACAAATGTGGGGTGAATGAATAAACTAGTGCTATAAACAAACACAACCAAAAATAACAGTGTAAAGTCCATCAAAAAACATGTAAATAAATGGATGGTAAAATTCCACGTAGATCCTCAAAGGCAAACAATCATTTTCTTAAACTCAATGAAGATATGAATGCACTTACCAGAAGGCGTGGATCTGCCTGTCAGCGACAGCAGATCAATAAGGCATGAACACTCTCAGGGCACAATCTGCTTGGCTTCCTCAAACTGGATCAACGAATGAGATGAATCTTCAGTGGAGGGCCATGGATGCACGGTGTCCTGGAATGGTGTCCCGAGTAACCCCCCGAGATGTCTAGCCCCAAATGAATGAGGGGGGATGATGATGCAACCCCTTGGGGGATGGGACAAGGTAGAAATGGAAGACTCCAAACAGCATGTGGGGGAGAAAAGGAAAAACACAGCCCCAATGGTGCAGGTCAAAAAATATAAAGGTTTTATTGTAATAAAACCACAAGTATACATTAAAAGTGATCACAAATGATAAAAGGGGCAATATGAGAAATGATTAAAACCAAGTCCTACACGTTTCGTCCTAGAGGGACTTCAACTGGGGCATCTAATATATTATTAGCTTTCCCAGGTTCCTTCTTTACCCCTTAAAAACATGCTAATTAACCTTATAAATAAAACCTTTACCTTTATTTTAGATGTTGTGATGTCATCACTGGGTCTCTGTAATCCAGGCATATCATGACTGGTGGGAGTAGTGGTGGCTGGTGGGTTTTTTGTTAGGGGGGGTGGCAAACAACCGCCCCCCCGGGAGCAGCACGGCATAAACATCCCCCCCGCACATCTGCGGTTGGTCCAGCACTTACCTGGATAAATAGATCCAGATAGATGGGGGGTGTCATCCAGCACAGCGGCTCCAAGCTAGCAGGTGTGGGGTCTGGGAAGTGGCTCCAGGCTAGCGGGTGTGGGGTCCGGGGAGGGGCTCCAGGCTAGCAGGTGCGGGGTCTGGGAAGCGGCTCCAGGCTAGCAGGTGTATTTTACTGTATATTGACTTAAGTTGGATTATTTAAATCTAGTTAATAACACATCTACATTAAATAAAAAATTGGTCTCACATAAAATGATCATAAATAGAATGAACAACCGATTATTATGCCCACAAACATGAACCTTGAGACATCTATTCTTGAACTGTATATATACACAACTTGAAAGAAAAAGCACATGCCGCAAAATAATAAAAACAAATAATCAGAGTACACTTTTAAATAACTTACGTCTTCTGAGGACTCTTTGAATTCTCTCGAGCTGCTCCGGCTCTCTTCTTTTGAGGTCTGACCACCTCTTCCTCAACTGCACCCTTGACCTCTGCACCTTGAATTTCTGATGGAGAGTCCTCTGCACATTCTCTATTATCTTGGCCTTGACCTTCTTGGGGTTCTTGTAAGGCCCTTTTAGACAATCATAGTCCTCCTTTTTAGGGATGGCAACCATCTCCACCATTTCATCGAAAGCCATGTTGGTGGCTTTGTACCTCCTCCTGCTCCTGGTGTGTGCCTGGCCTCTCTCCTTACTTGAGGTTGCAGCTTCCTGTCTCTTCTGAGTCTCCTCCATCATGTCTTCAATGAAGTGCATTGACCGACCGAAAAGGGGCGTGGCAATTACTAGCACAATCGTCATGGGCGGGGATACGTGCGGAGCTTCTTGCATGTGTAGTGTATAAAGGGATATTGCGTGAGTGAGAACTATGTTCGCAGTCGGTAGAAAACGTTGTGAAAACGATCGTGCAGTACGATGATACGAAACTTGATTTTTGGACTTTATGATAAGTGGATGAGTTTGTGGGTTAGATATGGGGAGAAAGCTAAGGCTTGACTGACATTAGTTTTTTTTGCTAAATTTTGACTTGCAGAAAAAATAGAGGCCTTCAGAGAACAGGAGTTCTTCACAGAATTTGTTCAAAGGGGGCCCCGGATGGCAACCCCCCTTTTTTCTAGAATTTTTCTTTCCCAAAAAAATAATTTATTCAGCCAAGATCTGGCATTGTAATGCCCCCCCCCACCCCTAAAATAATCGACATATTGTTGCCACACAGCAACGTGCGCTTTGGGGGGCCAAGGCTGTATGGCCACAGACTCACGGGCCACCACTGGAACATCAATGGCCTCATCACCAGGCACAAGTGTCATGTAGTTTGTTGAGGGTCTCTTTAGGAAATTGTGCAATATGCAGCAGCAAAGTATGACATGGTTCAGATTCTACTTAACAAACCTACAGTCCTTGTCTTGTTTGCACTGCCTGTATACTACTGTTCAAAGTATATAGGGCCAAAGGGTCTTGTCAGGGCCGATCCTCCCTATAGGCTCACTATGCAAGCCGCTTAGGGCCCCGCAAACCTGCAAAGGGCCCCCCAAACTACTAGAGGCCCCGCCTGGTGAGAAGTCATTTTCGCCCCTCACCCCGCTTCTCAACTTTCTTTAATGTGACATGTCACTGTCGTCAGCGCCCCCTGCTTCTCATTTTTAATGTGCCATGTCATTTTGCTTAGGGCCCCAGGGAGGTCAGGATCGGCACTGGGTCTTGTAATGACCTGGGGGGAGTGGTGGCGGGGAAACTCATGCTATTTTTTTCAATGATTTTTATCCATATTGCAGAGACCAAACATTACATTAAAGCCGCAAGCAGTATTCAGCCTAGGTTCACACTGCTGCGAATTCAAAATCGCGGTAAAATGCGCGATTTTACCGCGATTTTGCCACGATTTGCCACGATTTAGGCCGCAATTTAATGTAAATCGCGGCCCAAAATCGCAAAAAGTAGTACAGGAACTACTTTTTGAAATCGCAGATGCGGCGTCGCACTGATTAGGACAGTGCCATTGCCGACAATTGCCGCCGATTTGAGATGCGATTTGACATGTCAAATCGCATCTCAAATCGTTCCAAATCGTACCCAGTGTGAACCAGGGCTAAATTAGTTTTTTTCTGAGAGTAATCTCATGTTGTGCAGGGACATTTCTAAACACGTGCCACTACTATAGACACCCAGCAGGTACGATATTTAAAGGAATTTTTGATTATTTTTTTTTCACTTTAAGCATCATTAAAATCGCTGCTCCAGAAAAAACTACAGTTTTTCAAACTTTTTTTTCCATTGATACATGTTCCCTGGGGCAAGACCCGGGTTCTCAAAGACGTTTTCCAACAGTAACTTGAATATTGGACTTTAAAATGAGCACTTTTGAATTCGATCGTTCGAGTCCCATAGACTTCAATGGGGTTCTAAATGTTCGCGCGAACGGTCGGTCCGTTCGAACGTTCTGGTACGAACCGAACGCGGGTATGTTCGGCTCATCCCTACAGTAGAGTGATTTGACAATTCAAACTAGCTGAAGTCCTTTAACTCCTATTGTTTCAGAGGCAATATTCTTTTATCACCATCAAATGTAGGAACAATTTTTTAATGCCTTTTTATAGCTGGAATTTGGCCCCGCTCTCATTCCTTTTACAGGTCTTGCTCTTTACTGATTATGTTTTTTATTTTTAAATGGTTGGAAGTGTTACATGCAAAGTGGATCATAGTCAATAGGGACAAATTAATCTGCTTTAATATTTGTGGCTGTATATCTAGTCTTCCAAAAACCCTAGTTATATTGTTTGCTTATAGCAGTTTCCTTTTTCGTAACATTCAGCATAGCATTCATCCTGTTGCAGAAGCCAACTTTCCATG